>NW_024540386.1:0-141271 GCF_016647625.1 Suillus subalutaceus | reverse complement strand
CATGTTTTGTAAAACTTGCAACTGTATTTGTAATCCACTTTGTCATAAGGCTGATTCAGCACACCTAAGGACTTGGTTTGTAAGCACATTCTTACCAATCCATGTGATGACTCATGCTTTTCATTTTTCATTCTTTGTAATACTACACTTCATTTTGTATGTACATTAGTAAACAAGCTGACTCAACACAAGTTTGTAAGCACATTCTTACCAATCTATGTGATGAATCATGCTTAGTAAGATGGCCTCCCAAAAGGTATATAAGGAGCCCATTTTCACCCATGCAATTCAAGCTTCCCACTTTAAACTCTTTTCTCAAACCGTGTGAGAACCAGTAAGATCTAAGTGCAGGCCATTCAGCAGCCTTGAAGTTAAGAATAAGAAACATATATTCAGGTTATATACTACCTTACAGGGGTTGACTATATAACAAAGTACAGCTACCTAGCTAAAGTTCATCAGCACTACTTTCCTCTCTCTTTTTCAGGAAGGGAGACATGAATCATGAGACACACTTCACAAATCCACGGGCACACACTTGCCAAAACACTGTACAAACTTCACACTCAGTATTTCAAGACCACGAGGTTTTAAACTAACCAAGGAACAAGAAGGAGAATATTGAAAGACATTCCTCCCAAGAACTCAGCACGTTATCTACCACGAAAACTAGAAAAGTCGTAGACCATGTACTTAAGGACTGGCAAGAAGTCTTATCCTGTATAGTTGTGTTGTCACTATATACGTGTCGTATATAAGACCCTTAAGTAACAAGACACCGGGTGCATCTCAATTCCTCCGGCAAGTCGTGTTACAGGAGTTCTATTGGATCCCAAGATTATCAGGACTTGAGTCACACCCAATGGGAGATGGTCCTAGAAATCAGTCTGTCATTCGGTGAAGAGTATATTAATAACATGGCGAACAAACCTGAAGTCTTCCATGCCATATCGGCACTCATGTGGTCTCCATATTCATGCTGATTGTTGACATTAGCAATGTGAGGGTGAAAGGTCATGTTGTTCGCGAAAGTTGGGTCACTAAATAGTTGCTTGACAACCTCCAGCGCATCGTGCCAAATGAGCTCCACAGGATGGACAGTCTTATAGCCTTTAAATTCTAATTTGGAGACTTTCCACAGGGTAAAAGAAGGCAGTGAGTCCATCCAGTCCAGGAGGTTATCTTTTGTGGTGAAAGATGGTTTTGTGCGATCCGGAGTGTCAAACTGTGAAGGTAAGATCAGAGTTAGGAGGACAGCTTAGATCAATATTTGTCATTTACCCATCTTAACTTCAAGAACTTCGTTATTTGGGTTTGAGTAAGGTTTTTCGCCAAAAACCTCCCTAATTCCCACTCGCCTTCATCAGGGAAAGGGTAGTAAGGATTTATCTTCCATCAATATGCATATTGATCATCTTCTAACTTATCCAGCACATTTCTACCGACACCATAGATGTATCCAGATTGCGGGTGACAGGTACCAGTGACAGGTATCCGACCACCTTGATTGAATACAGAAGGGACAGGTAATGTTTGTGGTCATACTTCGAATGGCCAACAAGTAGACGGAGAATTGAGATGTGAGATAAGCACCTCAATGGATGGATATTCCCCCAATTTGCAGTTGGGACATAGCCTGCCAAAGGTATGTACAGTATCATGAAGTGAGCAACGTATGTACTCACATTGTAGCGTAGACTTTGCTTAGACTTAAGCCAGTGAGTGCACAGGAAGCTGCAAAAACCAACAAGTCTTTCAAAGTCTGAAGACCTTACATTTCACAGCGCACAGTCATTGCGCCAGGCCAATGGAACTTGCGTCTTCATCACCAGTCTCATCTCCTGCTCGACCAAGCAGTCCTACTTTCACCAGCACTACGTCAAGCAGTGCAACCCATGTAGAATTCACTCCCATGGAGGTTTTTAAGAATAAGAAGGCCGACCACCCTGTCTCTCCCCATATGGCCACTGAGCTCTTATCTGGCTCCAACTGTTCACTTTCCCCCAAACTGTCCCCCTGCCCTTCAGGTTCTCCAAAGGTTCACTTCTCCCCAGTAGAAGAGATCCCATACCTTCCTGGATGTAAAGGAGAGCCTGTTGTATCAGCCTGGTGGTTCACAGTCACCAAAGTCACCTTCTCGGGCAGCTTACTTGCATGAGAAGTCATTCAAGAGACATGTCCCATACCATCACAGGCCATCTGCACTGGAGCTTTGGTTTGCAAACCACGTGACAGGGCGAGTACACCAGCCAGACTTTACGCCTGAACAACTGCAAGAGGTATTTGTCTTTTTATTTCTTTGTTCAAGAGGTTCTCAAGTTCTCACATGGTATATGTTCAAAAGCACGAGGACACGATAACCAGTGGTCTATCACGGATGAGCTTTGACACTTTGTACAAAGTGTTCAAGGCACTACTTGCTAGTTGCAAGGCTGTTTGCCATGAAGTAGCAACATCGTTATGGGAGGTTGAAGCCTCAGAGTGCATGACAGCATTCAATCAGGTGCTTCACCAGGAGAACCAAATCCGACTCAATTTGAAGGACAAACAGCTGAAGAAGATCAGGAACTACTTTTCTGAGCGTGAGCCCACAGAAATCGATGACAACATGGATTACAATCAAGCCATCTACAACAATGAATGCAAAATGCTTTGTGCCATCACCGCCCAAGCAGAGATAATCTCAAGACACCTGGGCTCACGTGCCAGGCATGAATTATTAGCATCTACCGGCAAAGCTCCCTACCTCCCTCGTTTTGTGGATGCTTTGCATAATAGGGACAGCATCACACGTGCGCTGCGTAGTGGTTTTGCAGATGCCAGTACCGACACCGATACTGACATCAATAGCAATTTCAGCGAAGATGATGATTGCAACAGGTGGCCAGGCCAGCAGCGCTCATGCGGCATGCAGTTGTGACATATCAATGGTATGTGACTGTCAAGTGATTCATGGTACTCACACTGATCTATATCAGTGACATTCAATTCAGTCATGTCACTGTTCGTAGATTATTATCAACTGGTACTGCCCTGCTTCGACCATTCAATAAGTTGCTTCACCTGCTCCGGCCGTTCATAGATCTTTTTCTGCTGTTCATAAATCGCCTTATTGGACCATGCCCCCCCCCCTCTTTTTACGCTTCATTAGTAAATCACCTTGCTTTGTTTGTAAATCACCTTATCAGCCTGCCACACATTCCCGGTTTGTAAAGATCATGTAAAGTTTGTGTTTCTTTTCCCCCTATGTACTATTACATCGATTGGCAACTTAAATGCATGCATGCGTTCTCACATCCTCCCCCACTTTGAATTCCTAGAGAATGTGGCCCTCAGTGAAAAACTAAGGCCAAGGTTCTGAAACCACCGCGAGGTTCTGGCCTCAATCCATTGGGCGAACCGGCGACTGACCAGCTTCATATCCCTACTGAACAACCACAGATGAGCTCTTTCACCTTCGACAAGCATGCGCCCAGTGCAGGTTGGCAAGGTGATACCAATAGCGCACTTCCCACTCAGATGAGCACCTGTAAGTGTCTCGTACTTTCATTCACTGATCGCTTACCATTCCACAGCGCTGCATAGCTGGAGCATGCAGGATACCAACTTCAATGGCTGTTTCTCTCACGGCACTTCATCTTTAGAGGATGACACCCGGCTTCGACAATCACTGTGACACGAGCACATCGGAGGTGACACTCATACAACCAGGCAAAATCCACACACGAATGTGATGCACGTACATTTTGTTTGTTCATTGATCAAATTCACACTGATCCGCTCATTTAGACGGCGGGCCCGGCAAGGGAGACAAAGAGGCGAGGCAGTCGACAAGCAATGCCACCTATGCCACACATGATTCCCTACCCAACAACACACCCACAGGGCGCTTCTGAATCCACTCTATCTGCAGCTGAAGCCTCGACCTCACAGACTGTGATGTCTGAGTCATCGATAGCTAAACCCTCGCCTATCAAGCTAATGGAGGGAAAAAAACACCTCTTGGTCCCACACCAATTGGCACCCCGACCAGGACCCCGAAAAACTCCTAGTCAACACAGCGCCCAACAGCACTAACGATGCCCAACAGCGTCAAAGCCAGAGCCAACAACAACCTAGAACTTTTAAGTACCCCTACAAAACTATCCATTATCACTAAAAATTAGAAGATGACCCCCGGAAAACCACAAAGCATGAGCTTCGGCGCAAAAACACCAGCCTCTAGGAACCCTTCTCCTACAATGCCAGGAGGACCATCCTCAAAAAGAATAACAAGATCTACAAATGTAACATTGACCCCATCAGAAATCGAAGCACTACCCAGCACTGTCAAAGATGCTGCCAGCACACACCTATACCTCAAAAAAAAGAGCCTCTGCCAAGCGACTGAACCTTATACTATAACTCACCTAATTTCGGTCCTTTTACAGATTACGCAGATTTCTGGAGCCACACCCCTACCAGTACTAACTGCCATTAGATCAGTAGTCTACCTACTCAAGCAACACATCGCAGATGAAATCACAGATGTAGTAGCCCAACAAGTTACAGAGACAGTATCACAGCAAATCACAGAATCTGTCTCTGCCAAACTAGGAGAACAAGTGGTAGCGGCAATTGCTCCCCAAATAGCTTGGATACTGACAGCCTCAGAGAAGTTAGAAAATATGATAATCAAAACAGAACAACTCCCCACCTCAGCCCAATCGAACCCAAATGAAAGTACCCTATCCCAACTGACCCCACAGATCCTGGACCACATCGCCACCACACTTACCCCACAAATCGAAAAGATAATCTCAACCTCAACATCACTAGCCAAATCACTGGATGAAACAATGACTCTCCGACAACTAGTTAATGACAAAATCGACCTCAATAGAGACATCAACTGCAGCAGCACAGAGAATCACCGGCGCCACTGACATCCTCTTTAGCACCCTAGAAGACTGTCAGAACTCCATGGACCTCATATTGCCCACGCTGGAAGCCACCCAGGACAGCATAGATGCCCTATCAAAGCAGATCTCCTCCATACCAAGACCCTCAACAGCCATGCCCCCAAGAACGGAAACCTTCAGCGACATTGTCACAGCAAATGAACCAGGACCTCAATCATACCCACCCAGACCCTGCAGCAGCCCCGTGAACCTCACAGGCTTCACCCCTGCCTCCAATCACAACACAACCTACGCCAAGGCCAACACAAAGTCAATACACAACGCCAAACCCCACTTATAGACAAGGCCATCACAAGAGCCGCTGTTAGGGCGAGACAGATACTACTGGACCCGATACCCAGAAACCCAATCTTCCCCCCGGACATTGAAAACGAGGACGTATTCACAAGAATCCGAGTAGCCTTCAAAACAGCATTTGCCCCTTCCTGCAATGAAGGAATCAAACACCTCCTCCAACTTCGCAATGGCGGACTTATAATAGAACTCGACAGCGAAGCAACCGTGAACCGACTGAAAGTTGAAGCCACCCAACAAAGATTTCTTCAAGCCCTGGACTCCTCGGTAATATTCAAGGACAGGACCTACACACTGGTGGTACAGTACATCCCTGTTAACCTACTGATCGAACGCACAGGCCTCCTTCGACTAGTAGAACAAAAGAATCACCTAGAGACCAACTCCCTCATCTCCATGCACTGGATCAAGCCCCCACATAAACGACCACCTGGACAAATGATGGCATTCGCCATATTACAGGTAAACGATGCTGAAACGGCTAATAAGATAATCAAAAACAGCCTTTACATCAACCAGAACCTAGTACAAGCAAAAAAGGACAGGAAGGAACCCATCCGCTGTGCCAAATGTCAACACTTCGGCCACATCGCACAAAACTGTAAGGCCAGCAGAGACACATGTGGCACCTGCACAGCCAACCACCGCACCAATGAATGCAACGCATACAGAACATACCGATGTGTCAACTGCCGAAACGACGACCACGCCAGCTGGAGTAGAGCATGCCCAGAATTCGACAGACGATGCAACAAACTCTACACCAAGCACCCCGAGAACGCACTACCCTATTTCCCCACCTGTGAAGCCTGGACACATGTAACTCTCCCTTCCAAGGCAGCACCCTATAAAAGGCCAACCAACACTCCATCATCACACACAGATGAAGTCCCTCCACGCCTCCACCAGACAATTCTCATCTCAACACTCACCAAGATCATCCCTAAACCAAAAGCCCAGATGCCCCCCACCGCCCCACAGGTCAATACATCCCCTACCTGCCACCCTAATCCAACCACCCAAGCCTACATCAACAAATTTGACCTTCTTGCGACAGACAACCTCATCGAACCCAACACTGAACACGAACCATATGCCACCAACAAGACCAACGACTCGACACCACCCCCCTTCACCATCATCAACATCAACACCAACCTGATCTCCAATCAACTACCTCGAGGACCCCAACCCCAACACCAACATCAACACCCCTCCAGTTCCCTTCCTCGCCCACACCAAGTTTGCCTGCCCCAACAGACCACAACCTGACCCCATCATCACCCTCATCTCCACCTGTAGACCATGTCTGAGCAACCAGAACAAATACCCGCTAGGCTCCAAATCTGGCAGCAAAACCTCAACAACTCCTGAGCAGCACAGGAATCTATCCTCAACGGACTGACCGCCAAGAACTGGGACATTCTAGCACTCCAAGAAGCCTGCAAAGACCACCTCCGTAACACCAAATCTAACAGGCAATGGCATACCCTATACCCTACTACAGCACCACATGCACCCGGAACAAAAAACTCGAGCGATCACACTCATAAGCACATCTCTGAACACCAATGACTAAAAACAACTCTCATTCCTCTCCTCTGACATAGTAGTCATCCAACTATCAGGACCTTTTGGAAAATGTACCATCTTAAACATATACAACTGATGGAAAAAGACAAGACACCATCAACGCCATTGACACCTACCTATCTGAGAACATAGCTAACATACGCCCCTCCGCCAACGACCACATGATATGGTGCAGTGATTTTCAACCACCATCACCCTCTATGGGAAGAAGAACGCAACACTCACCTAATAGACTACAATGCCGCACAACCTCTCATAGATCTCATCACGGACTACGGCATGAACCAAGCACTACTGAAAGGCGAGCCCACCCTTCAAGCCTTGAACTCCTGGCAACTGGACAAGACCCGACAATGTCTTCTGCACTGACCACTCTATAGACTACTTTGTAGCCTGCAGAACAAACCCAGGCTCTAAGAGGCCCGAAGACCAATCACATACCAATCCTGAGCATCCTAGAACTCACCATCCCCCGAACCACCCAAGATCCCATGCTGCAACTATCAAGAAACTGACTGGAACAAATTTAAGGAAACCCTCATCACTCGCCTATACACCAGACCCTGCCCCAGCACCTCTCCTAACCGATGCCGATTTCCAAACCGCTGACACGCACGAAACCTGTTTCGTACATGGTCATGGTAAATTTATGACACATGCTAGTCCTTACTATAGCCTATACACTTCCCCTGAATTTTCTATACCTTACTTCAATTTACTTTAGACATTTCTGAGCATGTATCATCAAGATACGACTTAGCGGTTCAAACTAAATACTTAATGTACCCTTTATCCTTTCTATAATTCTTTATTTTATTTACCCCTATGCCAAACATATGTACACACACATTCTATGCACACTTTATTTACATCTATGTACTCAAGGACTTGGTGCCAACCAAACCAAGTTGAACTAGTTGGAATGGATTGGTAATCAATGCACAGCAATAAAGCAGTGCTAGAAGGACCTGGAACACAGCCTTTGCTGAGTAATCTAGAACATTCTATGAGTATCTTACTAATCATTCCATAACATTCCATGACATTCTATGACATTCTATAAGATTCTATTGTTCTTTCTCAAACATTCTGGAATATTCTATAGTATATTAGTAATAAGTAGCACAGCCACTAGTCTAGTAGTATATAAGGGGCTCATTTTCTCCTCTTGTGAAGCAATAAATTTCATTCCCAAGTATTATCAGAGTGAGACAAAGTTTATAGGGGAACATTCTTTCACCTCTAAGATTCCTAGCCCCTACTATTTGAGTGAACATTCAAGTGATTATTAGGAGAAAATATTAATTTATTTGCTCCACACCTTTGACATTATTCTTCACACATTCTTCAGAAGTATTTGGCCACATTCTTGAGCCATCTTTGATTACATAATCATCCTTTATTCTAGTTCTCTTTTAGACACAGGAAAAGTTCTGTGGGGAGAATTATATGTATTATTCATCAATTAGGGTAGACATAAATAAGACCTACAATCTGTCAACGAATATTAAGAGCTTGGCCACTTAAGACTACATCAAGAAGGTGTACTCTATTCTGGACTGCGTCATTACTCATTGTGAGATCCTGAGCAGCAGAGAGTTGGTTTTGAGGCCACGTATTGGGACGATCCCGCTAGTGAATTTGTTCTCCATTGCTGAGTATAAGTAAGAGATATCCAAGAGGGATATAAATTAAAGTTCAAGCTCATTGCATACAGCTGCAACATATTATTCTGAAGTTTATAGCACTACCTTGTGCTACTATTGTTTCTATCGTTCTTTGCCTCTTTTACATCACTAGCATTTGCTTGAAAAGGTCAACACATCTCGTCCCCCACGAACGACCACATTATCAACTGTTGGTAATTGTCTGAACCGTTGACCGTGGAGGATTGTGAAATTTGGTGATTTTCTTGCCTTTCACATCCTAGTAAGACACCGCGGCACAAAACCTCGCCTCCTCACTTGAAGAAACCATATCCGAAGTGGTCCCGTTATCCAAGCCCAACCCCCACTCAAAGAGGTGGTGGACACAAGAACTCACCCTCCTACGTAGACAGGTCAACAAAGCCTGCCACACCGCCTACAAAATGAGAGGCCTCCCCTTGCACCCCAGCCACCAAGAATTCAAGTGCCTATGAAACCACTACGCGGAAGAAATCTTCAAGTCAAAGAAGCAACACTGGGTGGAATGGCTAGAAGAAATATCAGGTAACAACATATGGACAGCTAACAAATACATCACCTCAGAACCCACCGACGGCAGCAAAACCAGGATCCCTACCCTCTCAATCCGCCAGCAAGACAGCTCTACACGCGAAGCCACCAGCAATGTCGAAAAGAGCATCACCTTAGCTGAATCCTTCTTCCCTCCAAGACCCAACCTATCTACCATTCCAGCAGACTTCGAATACCCCGACCCCATTGCATCCATGGTCCCCATTACATCCGACGAGATCAAACGAAACATCCAAAAACTAAGTCCCTACAAAGCCCCAGGACCCAACGGAATCTGTAATGTAGTCTTCAAACAATGTACTGACATACTAGTCCCATTCCTCCTCCCGATCTTCAACGCCTCCATCAACCTTCACACATACTACCAACCCTGGAGACAGTTCACGACAGTAGTATTACACAAACCTGGCAAGCCTGACTACTCAATCACCAAAGCATACAGACCTATCGCTCTCCTTAATACCACATGGAAATTACTAACAGCCGTTATCGCAGATCAAATGACCTACTACCTTGAACGCCATCAGCTACTACCACCAACACATTTCGGAGGACACCCCGGCCGATCAACCACTGACTCTCTTCATCTCCTCGAGGAAACCATCAAGAACACATGGTGAACCAAGAAAGTAGCTTCGGTCCTCTTCCTCGACATAGAAGGCGCCTTCCCAAATGCTGTAACAGACCGCCTACTCCACAGCATGAAAATATACCATCTCCCACTTGCCATGATTAACTTTACTCAGCAAGTTCTCACCGGATGACAAACCAGACTCCAATTCGACGACTTCAAATCTGACTGGTTCCCGGTCACCAACGGCATCGGCCAAGGAGCCCTCTATCAATGATACTATACATAATTTATAATGCTGACCTCATAGATGTAGCCAAGGGCCAAGGCAAGCAAGAATCCACCCTCGCCTTTGTAGACGACACCGCCTTCATCGCAAATGGCTCGACCTTCCATGAAACACACCGCATCCTCAAACACATGCTAGAATGAGAAGGAGGAGGGTATGACTGGTCTTGAATTCACAACTCCAAATTTGAAACGAGCAAATTTGCACTAATAGATTTTTCAATGAACAGAACGAAACCCAGACCCCCCATGATCATAAGAGGCTCTACCATCCGTCCTTCTCAAACTCACAAATTTCTAGGTGTCATACTCGATCAAGAACTCCGCTGGAAAGCCCATGTCTCATACGCCATCGCCAAAGGGACAGCATATGCACTTCAACTCCGCCATCTATCATCAACCGCCACAGGAATGCCAATGAAACTCACTTGACAACTCTATCAGGCGGTTGCCATACCAAAGATGCTATACACCGCAGATGTCTGGTTCACCCCAGCCTATCAACCCGGCTCAGATACCGCCCAAAGAGGCTCGCTCGGAGTAGTGAAGAAGATATCTACCATACACAGAATTGCAGCTATCACTATCACCAGTGCTATGAGAACCACCGCCACAGACATCCTTGAAGCCCACGCTAACTTATTACCCATTCCCCTCCTCCTACAGAACACATGCCATAGAGCCATCATCTGCTTAGCAGCTCACCGCCCTACCCACCCTCTCCATGCTCACATCTCATGCACCGCAAAATGTTATGTCGGCCACCACTGCACCTCCCTACACCGTCTCACTCGCTCATTCAGGATAGTACCACAAGAAATAGAAACCCTCACCGGAGCCACTCAACACCCAGCATACCGCAACCCGTATAAAGTCCACATAGCAGAAACCAAGGAGGACTCCATCAGAGAACAAGCTGAATTACCTGACACTATCCAGATATTCAGCGATGGCTCCAGACAAAATGGCAACATCGGAGCAGCAGCAGTTCTAATCCGTGATGGCCACCCACCCTGCATTCTATGTTTTCACCTGGGAACTGACAAAGAACACACAGTATACGAAGCAGAGGCGGTGGGCCTTACACTAGCAGCTCACCTACTGGCCACAGAAAGGCGCATACACTTCCCAACATCCATCCTAGCAGACAACCAGGCAGTCCTAAGATTTGGTGAGAGCACAATACCAAAAGCAGGACATTACCTGATTGAACACTTTAGACAAATGATGCAATCCTTCAAATGCACCAACCGAGGAAACAACCATGACGTTACAATCAGATGGATTGCCGCTCACAGCGATGTAGAGGGCAACGAACTCGCCGACAAAGAAGCTAAAAAGGCAGCAGAAGACCGACGGAATAGTAGCAGAGTCGAAGACCTACCGCAATACCTCTCAACAGGTCAGCTCCCCAACAGCCTATCAGCCATCAAACAGGCCCACAAGAAAACCACCGCCCTCAGATGGGAATGCCTGTGGCAGAAGTCACCCAGATACGCTCGCACAATGCAACTCGACCCTAACATTCTCTCTCGCTCATTCCTAAAGCTAACCGCTGACCTCCCTAAACACCTCATCAGTTTATATATGTGCTTCCGCACCCGCCATATCGCTCTCAACCACCACCTCCATCGCATCCAACGAAGTGACACTCCCTCATGCCCCATATGCCCTAACACAGACGAAACTATCCACCATTTCCTCTTCATATGCCCCCAGTATGACCGCAAACACTTCATACTTCAAAGAAAACTCGGCCACAAAGTGACATCCCTCCCATTTCTGCTAACGAACCCCATCGCCACGGAGCACTTCCTGAGATACGTGAACAGCTCAGGTAGAATGAAGAAAACCTTCAGTGAAGTGATGCTCCCCCCTCCAAAAGACAAATGATAACTCATGACTTGTAGAAACCTATAACCTGACGACACACAAGACCCCACACGACAACAACACCACTGTACCACCAACCATAATTTTATTCAATATTTATCCCACTCCCCACATGAAGACATGGGCCCGACCCCCAGTAGGCCAAAGGATATCAGGCGAGAGATGAAGATGGAGCTGGAGTAAGGAAGTAGAAACAGGCTGGATAATTGACAACGCTCCCACACCCTCTACACGACCACACTCCACTCAACAAACCCATCCTGCACCACTAACGCATTCCTTCATAGCTCCATGTGCTGACCGCCTCGGTGGTCGAGTACGCGCTACAGACAAAACCACATGACAAGAACAATACCATTACCATAAATAAGAAGAGACAAGTCAAACTCATCTTCGATGATCTGCGCACCTAACACGGCTGGCGGGAATGGCGGACCAATGGGGGTAACACCCACATTGGGGCATCTGCGAGATCAGAGGTGAAAATGGGGCAGGGGCCCCTGTAGACTAGACAGTATTGTCCAACATAGGGTATATTACCCCAATGGACAGAAATTGGAATCAAAAAAAAGAAAAGAAACAAAAGGCTAACAGAGGACATTATTGTCCAGACCGTGAAAACAGTCATGAAATTGGTCACGCATGAGTTATTCGGGGAGCAAGCGATGTCGAATGACAAAACCGCAAAGAAGGATATGTTGACCCAGGTGATCTGGGATTCGGTACCACGTTGTTTTGGGCCTAACAGTGAGTCTATACCTCAATTGTTAGGCATCAGTCTGACCCTCATTTTATTAGCTATGTTTGAAGATTTTATCCATAATAAACATCGTAGAGATGTAGCAAATGTGTTGTTGGTAATGCGTGGGAAGTTAGCTGAATTCGCCCATGAGGGCATTTTCAACAGGGTACCGACTTTTCCCTCCATGGCACAGTATCACGCCTCCCGTCACCTATTGCCAACGCATAATCCAAAAGATTACAACTGATGCTGACGGACTTGTTTTCATGCACATCTACACTTTTGACCAAGTGAGTTTCATTTTCATGTGTTGCCAGAGGCGACTCATTGTTTTTCAGAATGGGCAAGTCGATATCAAGGTGAAGTTCCAAAACCCTTTTGTCATGTCCAACACCATCCGTTTTGTTTTGTTTGGGTCCCACCAAGAATTTCTTGGCAACATGGAAGAGCAGCAAATCAAACATTTAAAAGTGATCTGGGCACTCGCCGGTGCTGCAACATTCTACAGTCTAGATGAACAGTCGGACGTTCACGTGAAATTTGATCATTTCAGTGGAACAGCGTACAGTTGCAAGTTTGACACCATTCTAGCTGTGATCAGAAACCTCACTGGGGACAAGCTAGCAGAATTTCATGATTTCCTACGGTATGTTACGAACTAGGATAGTTCAGACGTATGACTACTCGATAAGAGTAATCGGTCAAGGTCGGTTCAAGACTTCAGTGTATACCGAAGTTCGATGTGCTAAGACAAGACAAGGAGAGTGTCCTCGACTTGAATCAAGTTCTATACGACTTAAGATTGGGGGTCTTAAGCGAAGGAAGTTCCAGGTAAAACCTAGTAAGATTAAAGTAAAGAACTACATAGTACAGGACGAGTTTATATAGTGAACGGTAACGACTTTAGGGCCGGTACGATGAGATCATAAGATGAGTCAGAGATAAGACGAGACAAGTCAGAGATAAGACGAGACAAGTCAGAGATAACAAGAATAGAGATGAGTCAGAGATAACAAGAATAGAGACGAGTCAGAGAGAACAAGAATAGATCATCTAGCGACGGCAAGATGCGATCATGATGTAATACAATGATGTAAGGGGAGGAAAATGAATAGGGGCGTACTTGACTGTAACACGGTATGTGTTAGTAGTTGGACCAACACAGGCGCCCTCGTAAATACTACTACCCTTGCTATTGTACCACAACTTGGACCATTAAATACAGTTTGATAGTTTTGATTGTACTACTACTACTAAATACTAGTATGATAATGCATTTACCACACTGATAATCTCATGTCACATCGATAATCTTTAAATCTCGCATCCAAATGTGTGAAACTTGACTCAGGGTCCAAACATATCCAAAACCAGGTATTTACGAACTAAATTTTGAGCTAACCAAAACAGCGACTCTTGCAAGAGTTTTGAAGTACATTTCCACCAAGTTGGATTTTTAGATGCAAGTGAACAAAGTAACTTAAAGCGGAATTAAGTTTTAAATTTTCAAAGCAAGTACAGTGTACTACCGGTACCTTTCACACCAGATTCACACTTGTCGAGTTAAGGCCTGTACACCACCTTTTGAGACAATCTGAGTACCCAGTATGAATATTAGGCATCTAAATAGTACTACCAATGCAATGATTTATTTTTTTTTCGCGATGTTGAACACGCTCAATGATTTAAAATACACAGTGCTCGAATGTCACACAAATGCGGTACATTTCACAGTGTGACCAATGCATGTCATTGCGTGACCAACGATTCACACTCAATTGACACAATGCCTTCATCAGAGGACTCACTACTAGAACTATCACCTTCTTGCTCGTCAACACCATCAGCCACCAGCCCTGCACCATCTTCTTCATCACAATCTGCTTCAACTGTCTGCTGTGGTGCTCGCTTGGGCTTTAGTGGCCGTTTTGGTTTTCTTCGGCCAATCTTTCTTTCACACACCCTCTACATTCAAACGCTCGCACTCAACCTGCCAGTCCCTCACAGCTGCTGCATGTTTCTCCTTTATCTCATTCCACTGTGTCACCAGCTCTACACCCTCACCACATCTCACCTCTCTTGCTGCTTTTCTTTGTTTTCTTACTTCCACTTTTTCAGTGCGCTTCTCACGATCCTCCTTCAATTCATCGACGAACCGTTGCTCTGTCATATGATGCCTGTTCCCCTTCGGATACAGTTTGACTCGATCTGTGTCTTTCTTGTCACCTGTGTTGAGGGTCTTATTGAGTTTTCATAAGGTGAGATCTTGAATTATGATCTGTGCATTCTGCCCTGCATTGATTTGTTCACATGTAGCAAGTTGGTGTTTTGCGCGCCGCAGAGCCTCAAGGTCCAGGCAACAAGTTTTCCAGTGCTCGATATCTCCCATCTCGTCTCCTGATGGTTGGTTTGCAATCAACAAGCTCCAATCTGGCTCTGGCAGTACTGGTGGCTTCTCGAACACTGGTGCAGGGATTGACTGGCCTTTCGACATTCGTGTCTTTGATATGAGGAATGAAGATGATGTTTGCGAGAGTGAAGCTGTCATCAGGCGCATACGTTTCGAGGGGGTATCAATGATTTCACTGTCATAGCGATGACGGGATGGTGAATTTGGGGTATTTGGTTCTGTTGCAACTACTGAGCGTGGTGATTCGTGGCTTCCAGGGAATCGAGATGGTCCTGCAATAGGTTGAGTGTCTTTATGTGTGCTTGGGGATAATTCAAAAGATATTGGCTGATAATTTGTGAATGCAGCTAGGACTGCTCGTGTCGGGCTTGAGTAGGGCAGTGGAAATGTGCTACAAGTGGAACTCTCCTCGCTTGGCTTCATTTGATCAGCTGTGATGACATTTTGGTCAAATGGGCAGATACCAGTGACACGGAATGCTGTTTTGATAAGATCAGGAGTAAATGCACGGACAAATGCATGTCCAAAAGTGCCCGTAAAGTCTGCTTTCTTGATACCGCGTCGCTGACTTTCTTCGAATGCACTGACTTCTTCATTAAAGCTAGCTTTCATCCTCGCAAAGCACACAACATCAAGGCCCTGCAGGGCATGAGTACAGTGTGGTGGGTATCCGAGGATGATGATATTTTTGTCCATTGCAAATTCGAGGAGCTTGGGTGTGAAATGTGAGCTATGTCCATCCATGAGGAGCACATGGGCTCGTCCACTAGCTTTCTCTTTTGTTTGTGGATCAAAGTCGTTGATCATCCAATCCAGGCACAATTCACCATTGGTCCACCCATTGGGTGAATGACAGAGACTTGTCCGAAATTTAGTGAGCTGTAGGGCAGTTATCAATTGAGACTCACGAGGCATGGGCAACATTATTGTCCCCCCACTTCTGCATGAAGTTTTGACCTTTGAAGATGATTGTTGGGCGGAGAGCAGTGCCATTGGCACAGATCGTGATGATTCCTGTCACATTCTCCCAATCTGCAGATCCTGCAGTGTGCTGTAGCTTGGCTCCTCGTGCTCCAATACAGCGACGTGACTGAGTGTTTGTCAATGGAAAGCCACTCTCATCCATGCCATAGATGTCTTCAGGTCGGATGTTCTTGTTGACTATGTGCTCCTCAACTAATGAAAACCAGTGATTGACATTCGAAGGGTTTAAGGCCTTGGCTCGCTGAGTATCAAGGCCCTTTCCCCAGTGTGTCTGTAGCTTATCGTGGTGACGGTCAAGGAACCAAAAAACCCACTGCTGTCCAACTTTGTCCTTTGCAGGCTCAAAGCTCTCTCCTTTCCGCCTCTCGATAATCGTGTTGGCATAGTTCTCGATCTGTTCATGACTAAGGGGAAAGCCTCGTTTAGCTGACTCAAGTAGGAAGTGGACCATAATATGCTCCTCGGCAGCTAATATCTGTTGTTTTGAAGCCATGTACTCTGAGAGGGGCTGAGTTTTGCCTGTAGCATGATTGAGTATAGTCTTGTACTGCTTAGGAATACCAAACTCTTCTGCAATTGTCCGAACACCCTTTCTCTTCTCTCCTGTTGGCCGAGCTTGCTCAACACAATATGCATGGACTGCCTGTATTAATATATTGCTCTGTGTGCGTAGCTGCTTGATCCGCTTGACACGATCCGACAAGGCGCGAAATACCATTTGGAGTTGGTAAATTGATTTATGCGGTGATAGAAGTGGGGTGTGGGATGCTATAAAAATCGAAGCATAGATGCGCGACGCATCTTTGACACGAGCCATCACACATTGTCACGCATGAAACAAGTTTTGCACAGAATGCCTTTTGCAACACAGAATTTCAACCCAATCACTTCCTTCTGTAGAGATATTTTGTGCAGGATACATGGCTGATTAAAATGATACTACATATACAGGCAATTTTCGGCGAATTCTTTGCACTGGGCCTGGTACAAAAGTTGTTTCACAGCACAAATGTCCCATGTCTTCAACTGAATCTATCCCCAGCTTTTACACACTTCACATATCTCTTTGTAATTCTGCATTATGATTCTATACATGCTTCTTAATGCATGGCTCAAGTGGCAGGACAAAATAATAATAATTGACGAAGTTTTAGCACAAGTGTGAAATGTACCGGTGGTGTGAAAGGTACTGGTAGTACACTGTAATTTCAAGTGCAAAAAAGGAATGTGTGAATTTACTGATGTGATGTGGTGAATTTTTGATCTGATTTTGCCAACTCCAGTCTCCATCTATAAAAAGCATGTCCTTCCCAGACTCCAAACCATCGGCAGTGTGTTATGAGTCTACATCCGAGTGCCGCCACACAAACCAAATACGAACAACAAATAATTCAAACACCGCAACTTTGGACTCTAACACACTTGGCCAACTGGCACAAGTTGTAGTGGCGCAAACGTTGCAACTGTTTGTCCCTCCAAAAAAAACATTCCAAGTAGTCGCCAGTTCCCCAAGTGTGACACGGGAGTATTTAAATAAACATAATATAATTATTGAAATATGTTTATTATTATATAAATAAACTATTAGCAGGAATGGTGCGCAGAGAACATGAGGCATAGTAGTCAACGAGTTCGTGATAAAATGAGCGCTGTCATGCTTGAAATGCTGTTGTACCATGAGTCTTGCAAGCAGACTGTCAAAAGTGATACAGTGCCTACAAGATAATGGCCTGTCCACGTCAACCTTCATGAGTGGCATTCTCAAAAGCAGCCATGTCGAACACCAGGACGCAAAAATCTTGCTGAGATCTAACGCGAGTCAGATGTGCACACTGCTGAATGCTAATGAAGACTCACATTCATCTGTCCTCTCCTGGGCAATTGCCCTTGTACACACAGAATTGTGTCGAGAAGTCGCCAAACTCAGTCTCCAACAGCACTGGCCTTCATTTTCGAGCAACATCGGTGACTGTGGAACAACTCGAGACGCTACTCATCAATCAACTTGCAATGAAAATGAAAACTGTTGCCCCGCACCTTTGGAATTTAATGATGGCCCTTCTTGACAGCAGGGACAGCCACCGGCGCAAAATGCCAAGTCCCTCGGCTGTGGGGTCACATATGGCAGACGCTGTTGAACAACGAGAGATGGATTTGGGCGAATTCGGTGGAGATAGTATTGGGTCGATGGGGCCGGGCAATGATGACAGCGATGACAAAAGTGAAGAAGCCTTTGAGAGGCGCCCAAAAAAGCGCCAGCGACATGCTGCTGAAAGGAATGAGGCGCTACTTGTTATTGTAAGTCCCAAAGTGTAGCAGCAGGTACAGTACTGACAGTATTTATTAGAAGGCTGTAGTGGCAATCAGCATATGTTTGCAAAGCTTGAACGAAAAGTGCAACTACTTACAGGGTTGGATGGGATTCTTCATGAAGTCAACTTGTGTGCCGGAGAAAGTAGTCGAGGTTTTGGCTCATGCAGGTCTTTTGATCAGCCTGTCGTCGATCCATAATGCAGTAACGTCCGTCTCGAAAGAGATTAGCAGCAAAATCAGGAGTGAAGTACGCACACTTTGAGCAGCCTTCACATACGATAACTTTGACATTGCTTTCAAGACATCTCAACCTACCCTAGAGAACCAGTCCTCATTTGTGAGCGCCACATCTGCCACAGTTGTCCCGCTTTTTGGTATTGATGAGAGCAATGCCATTGCTTTGAAATGTTCTGCTCAATTATGGGCATCAGACCACAGGAATCCATTGCCGTCAGTCACACCGCTGATGAACGAGATGAGAGCCATGATGGACCTGCACAAAAAGGATACATACAGTCGCCAAATCAATCCAACAAAGCCCAGTCCACGAACTGCAGCGTTTGCCTGGCATGTGCGAGCAATTCTCATCAATCAGCATCAGAAGTTCAAACATTTCTTGAAGGACCTTGGCGAACAGGAGACCATAAAGAGGATACCTGTTCATACAACCTATCAGATCCCTTGTCGTGCAATGGATATCAAACAATCGACTACAGATGGCAACATTGAGGTCTTAGAGGACCTATTTCGACAGGGTGGGATTGGCGACAAGTGTGACAGCAGTTTCAATGCTGATCATGATGTTGACATGACGAACACGTCATTATTGTCCACGGTGACCTTTTGACAAAAGAAAGATTAGACACTGTCCGCAATAGCCAATGAATCGAGCACTTCAAACCAAAAAAACCACCTTCAATATGTCATCTTCTTGCCAGGGTTATTCCACTATAAAATGGTGTGCGCCGATGCCCTTTGGTGTACACATATCCAGCCGAAAGAAGGACATGATGATGAGAATAGCCTGTATCAGCACATAGGCATTCTACGGCCTGATGAAACGGGGAAGATTGTTAGCAAGCCAGGATTCAGGCGTGTACACGATGTCCTTCATCATGATGTCTGGGCCTCGATGCTTGATTGTTGGCGGATCGAGGCACAACACCAAAACGCGATGTATACAACACTGAAAAAATTTGCCGAATCAGAGCCAACCTGGGACGTCATTGTCATGATGTCACATACCATTGTGCAGAAATACGTGGCAACAACAGACGGCCTGGATACTGCATGGTCAAAACCAGTGGGACAACGAGATAAGCGGTTCGAAAACCAAACCTTGCGTAACCGAGACGAGCTGCTGTATATTGACCTGTGTCAGGCCATGAATACTGGAGACATTGGGAGGGTAGAGGTGTCCTTCCTCCCATGGATATACATTTTCAAAGCTACCGGAAAGCATAAGTACTCGTCACAGATATCCAGATTTCTGAACAACTTACAGTTTAACTGGCCGGAATCATTGAGGTACAAGTCGGTTTGATTGGATGTCAGTACACCTGCTAAGCTTGAGTCTTGACAGTGACATTATATGAATGAACTTACTGTGCAATCCAACTGGGAAGAGTGCAGCATTCCGCGCTGTTGACTGGCTTGTTGAACTGAAACAACCTGTACACCAAGGTGAGTAATCGCTAACCATTACCCGTTAAGCTGGCCCAAACGGCACTCTTGAGCACATTATAAAGGAATCTCTGCTCATTGAAGTATACCGTAGCTGTCATGTTACTATGGAGAACGTGTTTCACTTACAGTACCGAACCATTCGGCACTCAGCACCGGATATGACGAAGACAATAAAAAAACTATCTGGGCGTATGAAAGACAAGAATGTACATCTGTCAAAGGACAGCCGGAAGGCCCTGCGAGTAGTACTGGACCAGGTTTCAGCAGGAATGACACTGATGCAGGAACAACAGGTTATTAATGAAGAGGATAGTAGTAGTTTTGACATTGAGGCAGACGATTTCCTTGACTAACCTGTCAGGATAATGATGGACCAGCCACCGCTGGAGGATTGTTCTCAGTGTTTGCCTTCGCTTTTGATTGTTGTGGTCTGGGAACATATTTTGGACATAGTTTAGTTTGATGCTAGAAACTCTTCATGTCAGACACGGTCATCGAGCTGAATAAACACTTACCAATATGACCATAGTTCCCGCATGCACTACACTTCCTCAGTCGCTTCGCGGAAAGACCGTCTACAGAACCAGCAGCTTCAATCGGCTGTGGGTTTGGCGCAAGAGAATGTTGGTTTGTGATAGAGGAGGAACCAAGAACAGGGACAGATACCGAAGCCACTGGCTTGGGAGATGGTGGCTTGTGGTAACGGGATGCACATATTGATAATTTTGAGGATTTCAGGGCCTGTATAAATCTGTATAGCACCAATGCATCTGCTCAAAGAGGGCAGTTACAGTGACAATTTTCGAGTAGTGAGCAAGGTCAATGATTCGATCCAAGATTTTATTTGACATAATGATTTGAGGGCCGAAGAAGTCATCACCATCAAGATCCTCCTCAAGCACCTTAAAGCTTCTCCACTGGAGGAGCTCCCGGCGAAGATTGTGTCCCCCGGTTGTTATCTCGTATGGTTTGATAGTGAATTTGCGTTTTTGCCCGAGTGGATGGTAGTGGAAGTGATGGGAACAGACAAGATTGTAATGCTGCGGGGTTACAAATGTCACAGCAGTAACACAATGACTTAACACTGCATCTCGCACAACAAGGGCTGCTGGAACTGGCGTCCCTCACCGCCTGATCTTTATAACCAGGTAAGTCTATGATCTATTTGAACAATGCAGGCGCTCACCGATACTAGGATTGTTGAAATATTCATCTGCTACCCTTCGACGACACAAGCCACGAAGGTGAGCATTTATAAATGCATACATCAGCTGATTGCTCGACTGCGTCATTGTCAAGCCCACTTGGCAAAATCTTTGCTACAGCCCCAGCGAAGCCAGGAGGATCTCGTGGATGTGTGGACATCCCCAGCGATACTTCATGAGCTGGCATGCTCGCTGCCTCTGCAATATTGTCTCTCCCCATGTCCCCTTCAACATTTTCTTCTGTGTCACTGACAATACCACCATGGTCCTCTAGCTCACTATCCTCCCTGTCCAACCAGCTGCTGTTGGCCTTATTTGTCTCAGAGTGCTTTGCCCTCTTCCTAGTAGGAACACTTATGTGTCCCTGTGGCGAGGGGCGCTTCCGCTTTCCACAGTAAGTATCAAAATACATTGGCTCGACAAAGTATACTGCAAGTGCTGTTAGTAACGGGTCTCGCGCTGCACGTCCAAGTCTCTGCATTAATGTGCATAGCGATGGCGTATATCCCCATTGAATGACGAGAGTGATATCACGCAAGTCAAGACCCTGAATACTGTGAGCTTGAGTACCAATCAGTCCACAAACAACAACTCACCATTCCTGCAGCGTCCGTACAGCAGACACCCCAATGTCCCCTCTACGAAGCTTATCCATTGCATCAACGTGAAAATCCATAGACATGCCGGAGTGAAACCAAACGACCTTATCTCGTGATCGCGGTGGCATATGCAGATGGATGCAGCTACAAGCACTCTCAGCTTTGTCGCGTGAGTTGGTAAAGAGCATGAATTTTTCATGTGGCGTGTTCCCATTGAAAGAGAATATCCGGGTAAGATCATGCATGGAGCTGCTGGGAATATTTCATCTCCTCCACCATGAGGTGAATGTTGGGACGGTCATTAGAGCGTATAATCTTTGTAGTATTGTATGATCGAATATGAAGTTTTGACTGAACATCATGGAGGATGTGTGGTGGCATTGTCGCTGACACTGTATGAAAAGAGACATGGTCTGGAAGGAACCATCGAAGGTTCCCCAATTCACTATACAAAGGTTGAAAATCTTTGCCCCATTCACTAATACAATGGCCTTCGTCAAATGTAACATTGAAAAGAACATTCGTAAACCTTTTGGACTTCCATAAATTCTTAAATTCGTGTGTCCCCAAGTACTCGCTCTGGACTGACCGTAATGACACGGTACTTGAGCTTTACAATGTCCTATTGTGTATAACAAGCATTAGCACAGCTAGATACAAACGACATGCACCCACATTGAAAGCTTCATCAGTAGAATCTTCTGCAGAAAGGTTGTAGGCTGAGAAGCCCAGCGTTTTTGCTTCATTGTGAGTTTTCTCACCAAGAATATTCAGAGGTGTCACTATGAGGATAATTCCATTGCCATTGAATAAAAGGGGGATCCAGAACGTGAACATTTTGCCTGAGCCAGTCGGAGAAATAGTAAAGACATTCTTCTTCTCAAGCTGATGCAAAGCCGACTGAAGTTGCCAAGTACAGGGGGTGATACCAAATTTATTGCGAACAATCATCTTCATATCGGTAAAACTGGGTACTTTGAATTGGTGGGCCAACATCGTAATAATGGCAAGCACTCGAGGCTAACTCAAAAAATCAAAATGGGTTATCTGTTATGTCACACTAGGTCACACTATTAACTAATACACTGGCGACTACTTGGAATGTTTTTTTTGGAGGGACAAACAGTTGCAACGTTTGCGCCACTACAACTTGTGCCAGTCGGCCAAGTGTGTTAGAGTCCAAAGTTGCGGTGTTTGAATTATTTGTTGTTCGTATTTGGTTTGTGTGGCGGCACTCGGATGTAGACTCATAACACACTGCCGATGGTTTGGAGTCTGGTCCTTCCCGAATCTGTGATGCATCCATGGGAAGGTGCTACTTTTTTTATTAGTGCTGCAATCAGCCTCATCGACTAGGCTGGCATGGAAGATGAGTTGAGTTTGGCGATTGCAGGTCGCTGTCAAAGCCATCCTTGCGCAAATACTGTCCATGCTGCTCACCCTCATTCACCAACCATCACTCCTACCCTATCGACTATTTGTATCAACTTGCATACCGATCTTTAATTCAGCATAATTGCTTTGTTGCATGTACTGTCCGCGTGATGTGAGACACCGAGAGATTCACGCCAATGCTCTTTCGACTGAATAGCTCCCCACGAAACCGCCGATGGGGTAAACCCAGAGGCCCAGCGCAACCTACTCAACCTCATCTTAATTCGAGTCGGTGATTTCCCTTGAACCTCAAGTCGAGCATGTAAATTCGTTCATCTGGCTGTTTCTACTTCGAACGCAAACGGGACATAAGTACTTCAATGTCATTGACGGCCCTTGAACATCTTCTTAGGATTCTGTGGGTTTATCTGTCAGTCATGGATTGTGTACAAGAACGCTACCCCTCACAATGCGACATTTCCCAACAATCTCCCCTGCCTTGGATAGTACCTTCTCTCGCTGGACCGACAAGAAGATCTGTGGAGTCAACTTTGGTGGGATGATCGGATCTTTATGATGAGTGGGAGCATACATTCTCGTCGCCTATGAAGTTGCGAATTCTCTTGTGTGCTTCCTTTCGACTCTCAGACACGTGGTAGTGACTGAAAGCCTCAATGACGTCCTTCTCACTGGCGGTTTTGCCGTCCTTGCGGCGGACCAACCAATAAAGACTTTCCATCCCTAGGGTCAAGTCTAGCATATTTCAGATTATACTTCTAGTCGATGAACGTAGTATCACCTACCGATGATATACGCCATCAAGACCCGTGCGGCAGAAGGCGCGGTATCTGCCATGTCATCCAGAATCTGCACTGCATTGTTTACAGCAGGGGCGATAAGAGTGGCTGGGTTAAAACAAGCCCCAGCTATGCTTGCGATAATCTGCGCAGAGTTGCCATCCGAGGCAGCGGCGGCACCATCCAATGTCGGGAGTATCAGAGGTTCCACGAAAAGTCGACGGATCATGGTTCGCATGTTTGCTCCAAGCAAAATCTACGATTGTGAGGAAAACTTCAGAAGTCGGCAGGGATTGAGATACGCTACTCACCTCGTCGGGGTCCTGGAGAAGTTCATTATATGGGTCATGCGACATTCCTCGCAGAACGTAAAGAACAGTGGATACTGACCTGAAGATTCCATACTCGGACGATGTCGGAATGTATGACGCTGAGCACCTTCAACAGAGAGACCTTTCGAATCCCTTTCAAAGGTAACGCAGATGCGAACATCCCCGTCCTGTACACTGAATCGGGAGAAATCAGATTTGATATTTACTTGATATTTCGGAAGGAAAGTCCTCACTGTTCTTTCCTGCCCTGCAACGAAGCTTCGACGTAAGCCTCAGTGGTTCGGAATGTAATGCACAGATACTAACCGCAAGGATAGATTCACTTTGTAATTCACATCGGGCTGATCAGACAGTTCATTTCCCTGCGCCAGCGTCAGATGCAGACAATACGTACCATCTGCGCCTGAGAAAACAGAACATCTAGTGTCTCTGAGCTATCAAGCAGCGACTTGGTCAGCTCGATCAGCGTTATGATTGTCTGAGACTCTAACAAACGACGAGTCTCAGACAAGCAGGATTTCACAGTAGCTGGAATACGTACGTTTCATTGAAACAGCACAATAATGCGACCACGCCTGTGGAATCTTGGGCGATTGAAGTACGTCAACGCATGAGCTTTGATATTTCTTTGCGGCAGCAGCAACATATTGTTCTTTAGCATTGCGCATGGCTTTGCTATTCTGGCCATTGGAGGTATATTCCTTCTGCAACCTCATACGTTCACTAAACTGAAGCTTGTCCAGTTTAGTAAAAACCACAATGAGCGGAACTAGGCTCATAAGTAAAATTGTTAGATACGAGAGTATATTATTGCAGACACTTACCTGAGCTTGATTTCAAGTATTCCATAAGTACCAAGTCACCACCTTCGAATAGACGCTCCCCTCCGAGAGGAATTTCGACACAGTACCTTGGCCAACCATGAGTGATCGATCAAAGTACAGAGCAGTTCATCAAAGATACCATATGGCATGGAGTTGATCTGTGACTGGTCCATTCTTGCGATCGTTAAGGAACCTTTTGACGATGTTTAAATTCTTATCTGAGCCAGATTCCAGACCCTTGCTATCGTGGAGAATGAGCGACCTGTTTGCTGACGAGAGAATCGGGCGGTTTATATCGTGGTTGCCAACCTATACGTCATGATCATCATCTGAACAACTGCCAACATCGATTTTGAAAGCGATTGCGCACGGAATAGTCACTGGTGGTGCTTCCTTCGTATTCGAAATCGAACACTTCGTTCACTAGTGTCGACTTTCCAGATCCTGATTTACCGATGAGTAGGATCCTGAAGGCATTGCATTCCCTCGTAAGGTCGTCGAAGTATGAAGTTTCGTCTTCAACATCGTGATCGGCCAGCATGATGGTCGCGAGATTAGGGCGCAAGGGTATCTGGCGCTTAGGCCATGAGGCCACCTTGATGAATTCTAAGTATATATGTAGCCTACGTAGGCACCGACTCAATTGGTGATAGCTGTACTAAGCTCGGTTCGAATGGTGAGGTACGCAAAGCTTGAAAAGCTTCGTGCGTAGTTGGCTTGTTCATTGATGTAGCTACGTCGTTAACGGGAGGAACTGTCACTAGAGACGATTGTTCAGAAAGTCAGGGATTTGGACTTTCTCAGTCTTTCTGGGGCCAAGCGGAGTCTGGAGCCCATCGGCAAGTCCGGCAGAGTTCAACTGAGTTTAAACATCGCTTGATGACAAAGCACAACTTTGTAAAACGCTCAAGCACCTACTTACCGTCTACATAGACCTCCACCTCCGCCAGTCTGAGCAGCCTCGTCCTCGTTTGTACTCCGCTAACGGAGCAACAGAATGAATGGCCAGTAACACGCATGATCCATGCTAACCAACCACGATCAGACGCACCATATCGCTCTTCATCAAAACTGAAGCCATCCCTCTTGAGTTGTTTTCCTCGATTATCGCTTTAACAGCCGAATGATGGTAACTTGCAAGATATTTCAGTCAATTCGACATCGCTGAGGTACTGCAACTGAGTACTTAAATACTTACCGTCCAACATGGTTAGTATAACAAAATGCGCCTATGTTGCCACTCGGAAAATGGTAGCACCTGAAAATTTTAAATACAGTTACTGTTGACCATCGGAGGACCCGATAATTCATGGTACGAACTTACAGCTGTTGCAATTATTACATCGAATCAACAAGCATGTTGAAAATCTCACTCACCCCTACATCGGGGTGAATTAGTCACGAATGATAAGTTACGACCAGTTCACTGTACTCACTGCATCTGTTAAGAAGACTGAAGGAAGACTTGCTGGATGTTGCCCATCAGAAGCAAAAAATACAGAGGAAGTGAGGAGGCAGACCTAACACGTTCACACTGATCGTGAGAGATGCTTATTAGCAGTGTCGATTGGGTAGCCTCGCGAAACGTACATAGCGGTCAGTATTCCACAGTAGCGCACCCGGAATATCAATACAGCTTGCTTACTGCCCATATAATATAAGCTACGTACACTGAGATATAGAATAGTCATATGGGACCAGCGTTTCATCTGCCCCGAGTCAACTGACTTAGCTTGTTGATCTGCTGGTATGGGATTCTGCTCACCCAGATCAGTTCAATCTATAGAACCGATCATGGTGAGCTAGTGACTGCCACAGTGACAAGCATCGATCTACCTCTTCTCCCAATGTGAGTACTGGAGATACCACAGGGTTATCAGTAACTCCTTCGATATGCACTATCTCGCTTACCCCAATCGTATGATATCACAACAGAGGCTCCAACTGAGAAGCCCCAGTCATGGTTAGATTGAGACAACAACAACATCACTTGCTCTCTACGAACCTACAAAATAGCTGAAAAGGATAGACCAATTTATTTGCGGCCACCAACTGGGATCATTCGAGACTACGGTCATAATGCAGGAAATTGTAGTCTCCCCTAGCCCTAGCTTTGTAGACGAAGGAAGGTCGTTCCTTTGAATAAAGAGGGAATCAGTGAAAGCGAACTTGATGGATGCACAACGATATTTTATTCGTGCTAGATATAGCACCGCGCTTCAGCATGTTTTGACATTTCGAAGCTGTTCGCGTGAGCCCATTGCCAAAAACATTCACAAGAAAACCCTGCCATGGTTTATCAAGGAACCATAATGGCGGAGCATCAGTTGGTTGTTGAACACGCCTATCAGATCATGAGTGACCATCGAAAAAAGGCACAACCTTCCAAGAGGGTCTGTACCTCCTAGCGCCTTGCTCGTCGGGTCCCGTGGAGCATAGTAGCTCATCCAAGGTCCTTGTCAGCAACGACCACTTCTTCAAGCTTGGCTTCAACTGACAGGGCATCTGTCAACCCTGCAAAGACATAGTGCGATGCCCCGTCGTGGAAAACCCACTACGCTCAATCCACGTATCGGTGATAATCCATCATGCAATTGATGGCATCGCGCGTGACCTAGCTAGCGCTTATCGGCGGCCCGAAGCAAAAAAAACCATCAGCCAAGTAAAGGAACCATCAGCCAAACAAAAGAAACGTCACTCTGTATGCCACTGCCACTGCATTGACGGATGAAATTAGATAAAATCATCGCTAACGCAATATCAGTGTTGCCCGTAGAATGTTTGAATACCGAGGCTCTACAAAGCTGTGAACATGTTGGCATTTTTGAAACTTGTGAACATCATTTTTTCGGCACTGGTATCATCAAGTGAACCATGTGGTCTAGTCGTCCAACCTATCCCCATCGAAGAAACCTAAAATCCTGCCGTTTCATCTTAATAATACTCGACGAGCATCTGTACCCTCTCCGCCTCACTCATCGGGGAGTGTAAAAGTCCATCCAATGTCTGATAACAACAATAAATCAGCAACGCGAACATGATACGGCAGAATAGTTAAAAAATATATCGAGCAATCAAACGACTCACCTCCCCTGCTGATAAGAATCCGTCTACAAGGCCTCCAAGAATGCCCTTCAATGCCTCATCTGCCACCAGCGCCGCCCTTGCCTCCTCCCAAGACATCGGCATCCGCCGCGTAACGCCCACTGCATCCCTTTCTGCCTCAGTCATCAGCGCAGGGGGCGTAGCACAATCTTGCTCTGAGAGCGGTAATTGAGATTGGATACCAAGGAGCCCAGAGCCGATGAGACTGGCAAGAACGAGGTAAGGGGAAGACGTGCCGTCTACACATTTTAACTCGAAGTGGTTCTTCGAGGGAGCGTTGGTCGCGAGCTTTGGATCTACAGACGCAGCAGGAACACATAAGCGTACGGGCACCTCACGGTTATCCCTTCCCCATGCGACCCATGTCCCGCCGCTCCAAATGCCATCGAGCATGCGTGCATAGGAGGCACGTAAGGGGAGCGTGAATGCACAGGAAGCTTGGAGATGTCTGAGTACACCAGCTAGGAAGACGCTTTCGAGAGGGGTGATAAGATTGTCTGATGTGCCTGCTGGCGATTGGCTCAGATTTTGAAGTTCGGATGGATGCTTAGAATCGATGGGGTGCACGGAGATGTGAGTGTGAGCCGCACTACCACCTGTATGAGAGTGTGAATCAGAGAAGGTAAACTTAGGGTGTGAATATATTGGTAGAAGACAGTGAATCATTGACTACGGCCCGGAATAACACGTACAGTTATCCGCATGTAACCTTGGCGCAAACGTCGCACGAAACCCGTGTTTGCTTGCAACGTTGGTGATCGTTTCCCGTGTGTGCACGAGCGCATCAGCAGCTTCAAGAGGTGGGAGTGGACCCGTCACAATCTCGTACTATGTTGCAGTACAAAATCAGCATACGGAAAAGACCAACACAAAATGGGGTGCACCAACCTGCCCTGGCGCCGCTTCAGAATGATACATCATCAATTCAATTCCGTCATCGATGAGTCCACGTGCGATCTCCTCGATCACTTCTGTCTCCTTGGTTCCAGAAGGTAGCGCTCGCGCGCTGTTCCATCCGTGTGGATTGACCGCGTCGATCGGGTTCGTACTCTTGAGGAGAATGAATTCGGTCTCAAACCCAACAAGGAAGGCGGCATTGTAAGATTTGGCAGTACTGAATGCCTAAGTGAGTCCACATTCAACGGGTGTCGGAAAGGACGCACTCGACGATACGATTCAATGTTGATCGCGGACACATGGGTACACCCGCACCAAGGATGCGGCCTGGAGTAGGGACCTTATCCTGGAACCAGCCCATGATACTTACATGTCCCGGCGCGTATGAACACAACCTCATGGATGACAAGTCCACCACAAACAGGTACTCCCCTACAGGCCCAAATCCAGATGCGGCCCTGTTAATTACGAAGCCGAAGATACATTGGGTGATGGTTATACCCGGTCTGGAGGAGGCGAGGAGGCGCTGGAAGGATTTGAGAGGAACAACACGGAAGCCAGTTGCGTTGACTAAATCAACCCAGGTGATGCGCACGGAGTGAATGTTGAAATTTCTGAAATATGCCGCTTGGGATTCGATCGGAATGGTGTGAGCTTTGATTGTCTGAGGTGAGTAAGGTGCATATTGAGGCGAGTTCGACATCACTGCAGATTACAAGAGCGATCTAGCAACCAATTTCAATTACTATGCCTCGAGCGTTAATTATAAAGGCTGAATCTGGCCTAGTAGTCTTCCTTGTACTTAAACGAGTGCATGCCGTTATCATGGACGTACCAAATTGGTCATTTCCTGCGACAACATTGCCAACGAGTGGCTGCTCCTTACTCAAACACTACCAAAAACTCAGGGACATATTGAGATCCAGGAGCTGTAGTGACAAAGTTCCCACAGCCAAAAAATGCAGTGGTGCGCCCAAGGTGGGCCTATCGGTGATGCATCACTGTATCCCTGCAAATGCAGCAAAAGCTTGTAATCAATGACAAGGATGCCTGCGGAACAGTTTGCGGTGCACTGTTCAACGTTAACGTTCAACTCTGATGAACCGTAGTGCTGGATTCGGGGCTGTGACTCGCCGTATTAAACGGCATGCAGATGAAAGTTAGCACATCAGGAATACTTTCATCTTCGCCATGTCAGCTACGACTGTAGGTTATCAGACAGCGCAGGTGAATCCATCGCTTTTCAGCCCGTAGTACAAATGCTCATGTTTCAATACCTTTGCACATTCATATTATTTCACAGGTATGCGCTTCACTACTACTAGCACCCACGTTGTCTGTCTGACGATGGAGATAGTTGGAGCGATGGCAGCAGTGGTAAGTGTCTGAACGACCATCCCTAATGCCCTCCTCATCTTCGAACCTAGATCTTCGACTACTGCTTGACGATTCCCCAAGAGGTTTGTGACCTTGTTTGGTTTGACTCCGATGCACGTTAAGTTAGCCCGCAGGTCCAGTTGATCTGGGGAAGGAAGTGGGACGTTGTTAGAGTTACGTATACCCTCGCTCGTCATGTCACCTTGATGGGTACTGCCATGACCACGTACGGTAAGTCGCGGAGTCTTTGCTTCATGTATCGCGCCTTGATGAGATTTAAGCTGCGGTGACTAATCGGTCCAACGACACAAGTGTTTGTGAACTTGTGATTTGAATTAGACTCTCACTGACTGTTCCTTTAGTGTGTGACTTTCAATAATGTCTCATACGGTAAGCAGCACTAGGACAGACTCGAGTTCAACGTGGATATTGAACACTCATGAAGGTTTACATATGACAAGCATCATCGCTGCAGAAGGTCGGCCTGATGGCGCTTTCATCGTTTTGAACCAATACTTATCATCTACTCTGCAGGCCTGCTTATTTTTCGCACATATGCCTTTTGGCATGAGAACAAGAAATTGCTGAAGTGGCTTCTCGTTCTTGCTGCAGTAAGTACCAACTTGATGATCCACCGATCAAACTCAAATTTTCATTTGGACAGTTTTCAATTCTAGGGGCTGTTGGAGTGTCAAAAGTTGTGAACACCTTCCTTCTCACTAACCCTCCAGGTATCCGTGCTTTATGATATCGACTCGGAGTGAGCACTTGTGCTAACCTGCTGTAGGGACCGACCCGACAGGCTGCGTGTTTGGAAGTGGAAAGGGTAGCTCCATACAGTATGGTTTTTTGATCAATTATGAGCTAGGTAACTCAAGTTGATGCTATTAATACTGGAGCTGTTAGCTTGAGATGTTACAGTGCTCATGATCCTTACGATATATAAGAGATTCAGCTTCTACAAACATGTTCGAACTCCCCTCGTCACTACAGTTTATCGCGATGGGATAATATACATGACCTGCATCATAAGTACGTCCTCTTGTTTATGAACTCATACAGGTCTAACAAAAGTCATTCAGTGGTATCCTTCACAAATATTGTTGTCGCCCTGGTTGTTCCTGTGAGGTTTTAGGCATTTGGATCCACAGGACTTACTAAAATGCTCAACCTGTTGAGCACATACACTAACATCCTGGATGCGTCAGTGCATTCCTTCATCTTACAGGTTCTCTTGCTGACTTCTCTCAGACCACAACTTGTGATCCACGGAGTGCTAGCCTCCCGTATCTTATTCAATCTGCGGCAAAGCCCTCAGTCTGATTCTATGATCATTGACGGAATGTTCCCACTTGCGGACACGTGTCAAACCCCTGAAGGCCATGATAGTATCGCATTTGTCAATACAAACCCAGGGACCGTAGAAGGGTAGTTTTGCATATTCGGCAAGGATCCCCAGCCCCCACAATTGTATCCATCCACACCTCTTCTTAAGTTATTTTTGCTGGTTCTACGTGCATGGATGAAGTTTACCTTCTCAAATCGTACTGAGGTTTAGCGTCACATTCCCGCACTCGTATTAATATTCTCATTCAATTCTTCGCTCACATAACAGTATCTCGCACAAACAACGGAGAAATAAGTATGAGGCACAGCGTCAGCACTGCTGTATACTAGGTTGAGTGGTGAGGCTATGGAGAGCCACTATACACGAGGCTTGTGCATCATGCTGTATCCTGCATAGCCGCCCAACACAATAGACCTGGTACTGTTTTGCCTGTATTCCCTCTTACCTAGTACTATCCTCTGACGAAATGCTCCCTCCGCAGCGGGTCAAGGATTATGTCAAGGGTTTTGTCACGGATTTGGGCGAGATCATTGCAGTTCGTTTGAGGCGCCCCAAAAGAACGAACCCAGACAACGCAGCTCGACAACCACCGATCATGACGGCGATGACTCCATCCATGTACAAATCCCTAGCGCCTTTTCCTTTCCATCACCAACTCTCTCTGCGAATTCATCGCTAGTACACTCTGCGAGCAGCAGAGAACCAGGTCTCGAATCCTCCCCCAATGTTCCATCCGCTAGACACTCCGGGGGTATAACCCTTGCCCGCGAAGCTTCTGACATGGCCCAGCTAGCATTGCCATTGGTGCAGGCTGTTGCAAGTGCAATTCCACTTGTCGGTGCTCCGATGCAAGCAGCTATCGGTGGATTATTGACAGGCCTTCAAGCTATAGATGTGAGAGCTTGTATGATTGCGAGCACGTTTCTTGATTTCAAAGGTCGCTACAGAGACGTAACCAGAATCAGGCGGACCTCAATGGCATGATCTTACGACTCGATCGACTGAGCCGCGAATTGTGCAACGCCTTGCCTGCCTCAGATCCTGTTGAACAGTCCAGAAGAGATTCCTTTGTTAGGTATCCACGCTATCGGTGTATGCTTGGATTCACCTGACATTGAGTCACACTCAGAATACTGCAAGACACCTCAGCCCGAGTGACAACGTTGCGTGAACGTTGTCTTGCATCCACATCCGTTACACAAGCTATCGCTGGATGCTTTGTTGAAATCGACCGCTATTGGCGGAGTATTTGGTTGTGTTCTATTCTGGAACGAATGTCTGCATCCACTCACTGTTCTGTTTGGTTAGTGGTCGTCCCAAATGCAAAGTCAACGTGAAGTACACGAAATGTTTGTGATTCTGCAGAGGGAGCAGGAGGATCGTCAGAAATTCCTGATGACGATCGAAAGTCTGGTCACCCGCGGACAAGTTCGCGGTCCAGATGCCATGCGCGTTATGTGCTCGTGGAATTGCTGCAACATGACGCTGAAAAAGGAGAGCATCACAAGACATGTGAAAGCGTTGCATATGTCCATCATATATCCTTGCGAGACCTGCAACCAGCAATTCACGCACTCGTACAACCTCGTTGTTCACAAGAGAAATTGTGCGGGTCCGCAGCAGTAAATGTCAGGGTCACAAATTTCTCTTGCGTATGACCGATGCTGATTGTGCGATTTCAGGTGTTGCTTCGGTGTTTCGATCTAGGTAGATTCCGGTGTTTGCTCTTATTTTACCTGTGGTGTCTTGAGTTCAGTTGAATCTTTTGGAGTTGCACATGATGCCTGCCAAGTTTCAACGGTCTGGCAAAATGGCAAATTTTGTTATTTCTCTAGCTGTAGTCCGGGGCACTCGGGTACCGTTTTATATACCTACCCATAAATGTCGACATGTAGACTGGAACCCGCAATTTGTCCTTGATTGATCATGATGGTGTAAAATAAATTGAAGGGGACTAGTCTGTCGGTTGATGTTCGTGAGCAGTGGCACAGTTGAGTTGAGCGGCAGGCCTCATAATCAGTCTTGAGACGCGACGCGACGGTGACGCACTGAAGGACAATTTGTAATGATGTGCTTTTGCAAAAAATTGAGTTAGTCTCTAGATCATAGAAAAATGAAAACAATCGTTCCTTCCATCTTTGCGACCGTCGCGACCATTCGCCTGACACTGAGGCAGTAAAACTTACTCCGAGCTCCCCTCGATCACCACATACTTCATACCCCCAAATAAAAAAGTCATGACTGTCATTAAAACTGAGAGCGCATAGAAAGGCAGACATGAATAAAATACGTATATACTTCAAGTAAAAAGAACGCATAAACAACGACAAGAACGCAGCCCAAACAATTCAATACAAGCGTGACAGAAGAAAGAAAAGAAGAAAAAAAAGGATAAAATAATTGTAATGCGATGCGATGCGTGAATGCGTGCATGAACGGGTGGTATGGGGTTGGGTTGGGGTGATATGCCATAGCGAAGGATATTGAAGTATGAAGTTGAAAAAATGAGTGCGATGCGTCAAAGAGAGCGAGGGACAGACAGACAAACAGACAAACAGATGAGACACCCGAACCGTCCGATGCATGCACATTCCACACCAGAATACCTGATACTCGATACGTTTTATCCATTGCAAATAGCACATTGGGAAACGGGAGCGGGAATAGAAAAATACGCACTCCTCACCCCCTCAATACTTGCTTATTCTGGTTTCATGCGATATAGCACGGCAGCAGCCGCGACGCTCAAGACAAGGACGCCAACGGCAGCTGTTATCGTTGTTGATGCCGAATGCAGCTGTGCGCAAGGTGTTAGCACCAGTGGTTGAATGCGTGTGGAAACAAAAATACTTACTCGTTGAGCTTCCGTTTGCGTCTGCATCTGTAATTGCGGTTTTTTCTCCACAGTATCCGTACCCCCGGCATCAGTGATAGATGATTCTGGGGTTAGAGGTTGCACGCCCTCGTGCTTCTCCAACTCACCCTCTCCCTCAGGTTCGCTCCCCGCAATCGACGGTCCAGGCGAAGGAGATCGTGATCGACCTGCATCATTCCCGTTCACAATCCCATTTCCACTCTTGTGCGCATCATCGTCCAACTCGATGGAAGACACAGATGGAGATCTCGAACGTCTTCGTCTTCGCGCTTTCCCCCGACCAGGATTAGAAGCGACGCTCACAGGACTCGGAGGCGTCACCAGTCCTCCACCTATAGGGTTCGTCCCGTTCGTGGTGTGCAGCTTGAGATCACCGTTTTGAAGTCTTGCGTGTGTTTGCGCTTGTACATGCGAAGCAACGACAGTCGATACCCGTGCGTCTAGTCCATTTTCTAGCCCCTCAAAGGCCCGGCGTAGCCGTTCGCGCTCTGCGCCCCATTCTTCTTGCACTGTGCTCCATTGCCCTTCTACGCCCTTCTTCCACTCTGCCATCAGCGCAGTCAACCCTTCTGCAGGATCTGATTGCTGTTGTTTCTGTGCGCGAAGCTGGGCTTCTACCGCGTTTTCTACGGCCTTAGCGAGTTGAGCCTCCACAGCTGCAGCGATCTGCGTCTCGAGCTGCCGGTCTGCAACCAATGCCTCCAGCGCAGTGATCTTGTCCTGCAACACAGTGATCGTGTCTTGAGCGGCAGCATGTTGCGCAGCTAGGGAATGATTGACTTCCACAGCGCTATCTATGCGTCCACTGAGAGCTAGTAGTCGTGCTGAGAGCTCGTCTAGTGCAGGGTGCGATGGCTGTGGCGAAGGAGACCGTGGCCGTGATCGTGATGTCGAAGGTTCAGCGTTTAATGCACGGGCATGCACAAGCTCGTCCTCGTCCATTCCCATCCCCGATGGCTCCGGCGTCCGTGGCCTACCCAGCTCCTCCCTCCTCCGTGCACGCTCCCGATCCTCCTCACTTTCATCCTGCTCTTCGCTCTCGTCCTCTTCTTCGACGCGCTCCAACTCATTGCGGGGTGATCGTACGAATGCTAGATGCTTCATCATCGTCTTGTGCATGGCGACCGCGCTCCAAGTCTACGTTCATGCCATTGTCGTGCTGGGAGCGTGCGGATGAAGCGTGGATGAGGTCGCGGAGAGCTGCAACCTCGGCCTTGATGGCCTCGTGCTCTGCAAGCATGTCCTCGAGTGCGCGGACCTTGTTGACATGGCTTGCGAGGCTGGCTTGGGTCTCGTGTAGCTCTGTGCGCAATTCAGAAAGGGCAGGGTGTTCCGGGGGAGGCGCAGGAGGTTCTGGATTTGCGGGCGCGGCAGGCGCGGGTACGGGTGCAGAGTTTGTCGATGTTTGTTGTGAACGCACGGGAGGGAGTGATTGAGGGAAGTGCGGTAGGTTTTGGGGCTGAGATAATGGAGATAGTCAGTATGTAAGGATATAGAGAGTAACGGAAGACGGACCACGGAGCCACCGAGCGTGTCGTGAATATCATTCATTGCAGTGCTTAGGGAATGCAGTTCTGCGCCAGTCTCGCGACTCTTCTGGAGTTCGCCCTGAAGCCTACTTAATATGTGGTCAAAGGTTAGGCCATTTTTGCCTGGTGGTCGCATACTGCCGCCCATACCACCGAGTTGACTCTGAAGGGCAGGGCGGCGCTGCGGATGTGCAAAGCTAAAGTTATTATTACTTCCAGATGATGAAGTGGCGGGAGGAAGGACAGAGGGGATATTGGGAGGAAGAGAGACGGATGATGGGATGGCCTCTACGCGGGCAGCGAGGTGCGCATCTTCATCTGTGAAAACACACATGACACGGGCGGCGACTTTGTGGTGGATTGTGGTCTTGTTGTCTTCACCAATGATGTCGATACCGAATTCCTGTCAAGGGGTTGGGTGGGTCAGACGGGGAAAAGTGAGGAGAAACATACCACGATATCATCGTTTTTGAGCTCAAACGGCTCGGACTCTACTCCTTCTGGGCTGAGTCGCTCGCCGTTGATGAAAGTGCCGTTAGAACTTTTCACGTCTTTGATGTATATCTTCCGGAACGCCACGTCCGTTAGTCTTTCCACCGAAAAACACAGAATAAGACACACCTTTCCACTGTCCTCCCAAATCTCTGCATGTTGTCTACTTAGTACTTTTGAGTCAAAATAACCGTTTCTCTCTCCTGGGATCGTCTTTGTGTTTGTCTGGCGCCCGATCTTTACGCGCTGACCATTGTGAAGGGAGATATGCTTTGGAATGAAAGTGTCATTTAGAGGATAAAGGTAGAGAGAAGGATATGGCGGGTGCACATGGGGAGAGGAGAAGGGTTGAGTCGGGGCCATCGCTGCAAACGTACGGCGGTCAAGGTAAATTATCATCAATCCCTTCTAGCCGCATTCTACAACCCACTCAACGCTTATGTAATAATTACCTAATTCATCGATCCTCTGCGCACGAACCTACCCGTTGCCAATTGGCCAACGTTGAACGTGTCAAGCATCAAGCAAACATGCATCTTTCATTTCTGATACCTTCGTGAGCGGCGTTTTCTGGCAAAGCGAAACTGACCAACTGTAATGAAACATTGTCCACTTGCGTTCCAATATCTGATATTTAGGAGCGTGACACTCGATCGGGCGAGTTTTCCCCATTCCATCACAGTTTAAACGCTCTGCCCACTGACCGTGATTAAAATTCAGATAACATACCTTGATTGAATGTGGACATTGCTCAGGCTCGTATTAGCGAGAGTGCGCAGCCACTTTTCGGTCTACAAGAGAGAAAAAAATGCAATCAGACTCCCGGTGTTTTGAATGACGAAACTAATGCACCCTGACTGAATACTGCCTCCAACATGTGATTGAAACCAAGCCTCGACTGGCGCTTACAACCACGGCGTGCAAATTTTATCATCTAAGCCTTATCTGGTCTCCCAATCACCCCCACTATTACTAACTCTCTCCTCGTCCCCATCGATCAATTTGATGCGTTGATGGAGCTCTGAAGATCTGACTCGTTGTCACAGACTGGCGAAAGGCTCATATCATCATTACTAGCAAAAATAGCTTCTGTCTTTTATTAAAAACTCATACGCCAAAAATAATCTTTATAGGAGGAACGAGGCCGGGTCAAGGACTTTACCAAACCGAATAAAAGCAGAGCCAGAAGCGCTCCCAGGCTCTCGCTTCATCGTCCTCTGCTAGCATCCACAAGCCTAAGGCGTACAGTGTCGCCAGAATGGAAAGTTGAGCAACTTCATTGTCATACCCACTGTACAGCTCGACAAGAAGCAGCCAGGAACGAAATGCTTGGTGGATAGAGTTTCAACTGCCGGATGGCGTTACACGTTATCAAGACAATAGCCTGTTCGTGGTCTCAGGAAACCAACCTTTGCCAGGACCGTGACTCGGTGAGTAAAAAGAGCTCCTGAGAGCGACGAACTCATGGTTGAGTGTAGATGCGGAGATCTCGTTCCCGGATGTGAGCGGCCACTCATCATCGGTCCTACTTTGTTAACTTTAGGACTCCCTCGTGGAATAAAACCATGCCAGAACGTCCTACAAGAAGCTTAACGCAGGAGCACCTCGTTGAGTCACGTCGCGTGCATATTGAGCCTTGCTTTCTTAGGCGCTAGTTCCAATATAATGAGCACGTTGTGCGATTGTTCAATTCACCAGTAGGAAAGGCTTGGAATAGCGATAGAGGAGTGGTCATCTCCGTAGCAGTGTCATCCGATGATACAACAGTCGTGACTGCACGTGCAGACGGCAGAGTGCAGCTGCGGAGCCTGGCCGAAGGGCATCCTGATGCATTGAGATGCCTCCATTGGTTTCCCAACATCCTGGAGATAGCAAGTAGATTACAGGACAGCATAACACGGCGGTGGGACCCAGATACTGGCCGATAAATTGCTCTACCGATAGAGACCAGCTATATTTGGGTGTCTGCTGTCAAATACTCCCCGTGAGGCGGCAAGCTCGGGACCGGCGGTGCAGACAAGATGATTCACGTGTGGTCGGCGATCTGCTGATCGAGATCAAAGGACGTGAAAGCTGGGTGTGGTTATGTTGATGCAAGGACGGTGCATACATCTTCTCCTCGTCATCAGATCATACCATCCCAAAATGACGGTTGAATGATGGGGAGGACCTCATCGTTCTTCGGGGTCATGACAACAGTGTAAGGTCCTTCTGTCTATCTCTGGATGAATGATATCTTGTGGGCGCATCCATGGACTGCTCAGTTCGCCTCTGGGACTTCGAGACCAGTCGGTCAGCAAATGGGAGACCCGCCCTTGCACGATGTCGGATTCATGACTCTGATCATGTCGCCAGTGCTGGAATGGATACTAAAATTTATGTATGGAGCCTCGAGAAAGTGCTTAAGGAGCAGCGTGGTGACGAGGTTGGCGTGCGTATATGCATCACTGTTGGCGACGTCTTTTCTTAAAGGATTTTTTGTTTCATTCAGAGTGCACACAGTGACATCGTGAAGTCGAATGCAAAGCTGAAGGCAGGTCATCTCTTTCTTTCGTGCTTCGCTCATTTATCTCGTCAGGTCTTTGACGCTCTTCCCGTACCCAAACAGGTGGGCGGCTGTAGAGGATTAGGAAGTTATGTCAGTAATATTTCATTTTCCTGTGCTTCCTAGCCTATGGTAACAGTAACATTAATGCAGGGCGATGGCTTCTGGGGCCATGATACGAATCCCATGCCTCGTCGTTCGGCTCTGTTCACAGGTCCACTATTTCCTTTGTCTGGTGCTATGCGCTTCAGCACTCAACCTGCTAATGCTCCTCAACAATTACCGATTCAGCCCCGAGGTTGGAATCTCCCTCCTGTGGATATTGCTCCTTCCCGCGATGACGATGTGAGTCAACTGGCACCATCAATACTCGGTCCCCTTGACCTTGACATATCGCAGAGATATGGTATAACCGCTGAGACTCAAAAAGGTACCGTTCTGTGTGTACTGTGTGAGCACAGCTTGCTTCTAGGTATGGGGCTCCCCTTACGGAACACTGCTGTACAGCATGTGAGACTGACCATCTAGCAGGTCTCTTCATCGTCACCCACCATCCCCACCCTCCCCGCTTACCCCTGCGTACCACTTCTTTGCACTCAAGGCAAGAAACCCGTGCCAGAACGCCCAAAAGAGAGCTTGACACCAGAGTACATAATTGAGGCTCACTCCGAATGCATTTGGAGCCTGACCTGCTTTGGTACCACGGCTATGGAACATGAAGGAGGGCAGCATGGTCGGCAAGCTGGGGAAGGAGCATATTTACTGATGCAGTGAGGTGCCTGTATTTTTCTCTGAATACTGTGGAGATAGCAAGTAGATCGCAGGATGGTACCGGCACCAGAATACTGAACGACAAATCGCACTACCGATAGAGACTAGTTATCAAGCGAACGGTTTGCGAGTGGCGGCATGAACAAGATGATCTGCGTATGATCAAAGGACGGCGAGCCGCTCGTCGAGATCAAGAGGCATGCCGATTGGGTAATGTCGTTCTGTTAGTACTTCCAATGACGGTGCACATATTTTCTCTGCGTCGTTGGATAACACCATCAGAAAATGGCGGACCATTGATGGGAAGGGGCTTCTTGTGCTTCGAGATCATACGAACACCGTCAACTCCCTCCGTCTGACTCCCGAAGAATACCACTTTGTCAGCGCACGATGGACTGTTCGGTTCGCATCTGGGACCTCAAGATAAATCAGCCGATAGGCCAACCACTCTTGCACGACAATGAACTCTTGGTCGTTGCCGTGTCTCCTGATGGACAATATGTCGACAGTGCTGGATCGGACGCAAAAATCTATGTATGGAGCCTCAAGGCGGTGCTCAAACGCGATAGTGACCAAGTTAGAGTGTGTACTATGTGCTGCTGTCAGCTGTGCTTCTAAGCGTAATTCCGGTCTCCCTCAGAGTGCACATGATTGCAACGCAAAAACCTACAAGCAGGTCATTTCTGCTTCTCTTTCACCATTCCCTCATTTACCTCTTTAGGTGTCTGTAACGCCTCTCATACCTAAACAGCTGGGTAACAATATAGGTTCGAGAAGATATGTCAGTGACGTCCCATCTTTTATCTACTCCTCAGGCTGCTCAGCTGACACCGATACAGAGCGGTGACTTCTGGAACAATGCTGTAAACCATGATACAAATTCCACGCTTTCTAGTTCATCTGCGCTCACTGGCCCATTGTATTTCGCCCTATTTCGCCTGCACGATTTGTTTGGTTCCCTGCGCTTCGGCACTCGACCCGCAAATCCTCCCCAACAAATACCGCTCCAGCCCCGACATTAGAATTTCAGCTTGAGAAGCTCCGGACATTCTGTCGATGTTTCTCCTTTTCAAACTGAAGACGCGAGGGTACTCATCATCATCCATCCGAAGGGGAGCCTTTGGGACGATCGAAATACATTTACAGAGAATTGGCATGACCCCTGAGACTAATGTGGAAGCGACTGCGGCTATGCAACCTACGAGTGACACGAACGCCAACACTTCGACGCAACAAAGTCGGGGTATAGCAGGGGTGCAAGGGACTCGTGTTGCTATGCAAGGACAACCCACACAAATGGCTCAGGAGCAAAATTACGTTGACGGCACAGAAGAATCGTCGTATGTCGTATGTGATAATTAATAGGATACTGCGGATTTGATCTTCATTTTGTTCATCGTCGGCCGCCGTCGCACTACTCGCCAGGTGTTCTGGGCAGCTGATACCCCGGGTCAGTATCCTTTCCTTCTCTGCTCAAGCCATACATTCTTAAAGTCCCATCATTATCAACTGCACGGGCATGTCGAAGCCTTGCCTGCATCATACCCTTGCAACCTCGTTTCCTGTCTATATCGCGTCAGAATATACAATGCGCTATATCCGCTGATCACCGATTTATTATTCTAGAATCCTGTTTCTTGACGTGTTGCGGAGCGCTCCAGGTTAAATCGGTACATAGTATATGCCATTATTGGATCTTCACACCTTTCTTGCTCCGTTTGTGCCTACAATTTCCGGATCCATGATTACAAGTCACTATCGAGGAGAATCAGGAGATCAGGTACGTTAGAACCACAGGTGCAGGGTACTGCTTATTTACTGATTTATCTGCTGGTATAGTAGAACATAGCTGCTGGTTTTTCAAACCAAAAAATCAAATTTATTGTCCTTTGGGGGTTGAAGCTGAAGACCATATGTCCGACACGGCTATTCGAGTGTGGGGAGTAACGGGATCAGGTACCTGACATAATTACTTATTATTAGTAAGATGGATGGTGGTGATAAATCGACTTAGCCTAGTAGCGTAAGTACAGGTTAGATCTGGAACGCTGCAGCGCTCAGTGATTGGCAACATTTGTTGCCTGATGGCCCCAGATATCGATTATATTGAACTTTGTTTCATTTGCCGCATCAGGTGTTTCGAAACGCACTGCGGCTTTGCATAAGTGACCTACTGACTGACTATATAGCAGACCTCTTTATCACCTTCAATGTTCGTCCACACTCCCAATTATCAATTCTGTGCATTATTGGTCGTTGCAACCCACTTTCCGTCGACCCACTTCTGTCTGTTATAGCACGGTGTTTATTCCAAGACGTCCTCAGTCGATATAATGCCACGCGAAGAGGTCGGTTCAGGCACGTTGGAAGACTGGACGGACTTTCCAACACTTGTTACACCTCCGATAAGCGCAGAGGATCTACCTCGCTATGGTGTACAGCACTTCCAGGACGCACTCTGGAAAGGTGAGCCATCGTATTGTGACGTCCACTAAGTAACCGACCCAACAAGAAGCAGGCGGGAATGAAGCGCTCCCTCCTGGATGGCTAATGTTCCAGGTGTTGGATGACAAACCAAAATATCAAGATGCTACACTCATGATGGCTTCAGAAAAGCGACCTTCACCAGGAGTCCGACTGGGTCAGTGATGAATTTGGCACTGGGAGTGAGTAACTCACAACTACATATAGATGTACCAGGAGATCTTGTCACTGGGTACGAATGGTACATCTCACCGCTCGGTCGGTCCTACTTCGTCAACCACAATACCCGGACCACGTCGTGGAAGAAACCAACGCCAGAACGCCCAGCAGGAAGTTTGACACCAGAATACGTCATTGAGGGCCACTCCGCATGCATATGGAGCCTTGCTTGTTTGGGCACTAGTGGCGATATACTGAGCGCATCGTGTGATAGCTCAATTCGTCAAGCGGCAGAAGACGGAGGGCCTGGAGGGAAGCTTTGGCATGGCGATAGCGGGGTGGTGATCTCGATGGCACTGTGTCCAGATGAAACAATGCTCGTGAGTGGAAGCACAAATGGCAAAATTCAATTGTGGAATACAAAGGAGGGGAATACGGTCGGGGATCCATGGAAGGCTCATCGTGATGTAGTGAGGTACCTACATTGGTCTCCGAGTGGGGTGGAGATAGTAAGTGGATCGCACGACGGCACCAGTACGACGATGGAACCCGCGTACTGGCCGACAAATGGCACACCCGGTAGCTACCGGTCATGGTTGGGTGAATGTCGTTAGATACTCCCCACAGGGCGATAAATTCGCAAGCGGCGGTGCGGACAAGATGATTCGTGTATGGTCAACTGATGGCGAGCTCCTCGTCGAGATCAATGGGCACGACGACTGGGTATGGTCGTTATGTTGGTCTGGTGATGGTACACAGATATTCTCCGCATCATCGGATTGCACAATTAGGAAATGGCAATCGACTGGCGGTAAGGAGCTCGTCATCCTCCGGGGTCATACCAGCAGCATCAACTCCCTTTGTCTGTCCCTCGATGAAAGCCATCTCGTCAGCGCATCGAAGGACCGTTCAGTTCGCATCTGGGACCTTAAGACCAATCAGGCGGTCGGGGACCCACTCTTGCACGACGACCAAATTTGGGCTCTTGCCATGTTCCCTGATGGGACATACTTTGCCAGTGCTGGTGCGGATGCAAAGGTCTATGTATGGAGCTTGGACGCAGCGCTGAAGCAGCAGGATGGTAGCGTGCGTATGTCTATATATTTCCATACTACTAATTTCATTCTATCCCAGGGACGCGCAGGCGGCGCAGCTCGATCTAGACGGGTGCGTCAATCAGTTGGAAATATTCTTATACATTCTTCATTCATATTTTTAGGTATGTGACTCCTCTCCCGCATCCAGACAGCAGTCCTACAACAGTGCATTTGGAAAATATGTTAGTAATGTTCATTTTCCCTTAGCGCTTCCTGGCCTGACACTCAGTGGTACAGGGCAATGACTTCTGGGGTGATACAAACCTGATCCCACGCCGCGACTCCGCTCCAGTCGCAGGCACACCGTCTCGCCTTCGTCTACACAACCTGTTCAGTTTCCTCCGCCCCAGAACTAAACCTGTCAATGCACAAGAAATCCCGCTCAAGACCCAGCGCCGGAACTTCAAGTTCTTTTCTGTGAGAACCTCGATACGTCCTGTCGATGTTGCTCCGAGTCGCGATGAAGACGTGAGTCGCTCGTCATTTTCAATATTTTCCCGTCCTTGATATCACCGATCGACAAATCTTGCAGAGATACGGTATTTCCCCTCCGTCTGAGGCAGAGGTGGCTGCAGCTATGGAAAGCACGAGCGACAAACAAGCTGACAGTTCAACACAACAAGGTCAAGCTGTAGCGGGAGCACAAGGCTCTCAAATCCGCACTATACCAGCACCCATGGCTCAGGCAGAAAATTTTGGCGCTGGCATAGGTGAATCACTGTGCGTGATAGGTTGCTGTGGACTCTCGCTTCTTTGTCTTCGGCGCATTGGTGACTAGGTGGCCATCCTCCCTGTCACTGACTCACATAATAATCCGATAAAACGCACCTTCACGCCCACTGAGTGAAACCTGACATCGTATCGTTGCGCGCTCACATGTACCTATGTATAGATTCTATAGTTCCGCCTATGATACTTCCACTTAAGTACGCTATTTCCAATATATTTATCGATTCCATGCTACTATTAAATTCAAATTGGATCACGATTTTCACGCGATTTTCGAATTTTGTATCGTCTCGTAATCACACGCAGAATCGCTTCATAATCGTTTACTCTGACTACCACTATAGGCATCATTAAATTATTATATATTGATGTGTCGACGTCTCGACCCCTGCTGTTTGAACTTTATGTAAATTTGAGGTGCGGAGTTTTTGAATGTGTGCACGTGTGACGCGTCAACTGAGCTCACCACTCTGAAGCAAAAAAATCTCGATTCATGGCAAGATAAGCTGCAGCTGTGTACTGGCCACGCGCACTCAATTTTCGATCACCAGTCAAGTGGGCAAGTGCCACTCAACTAATCGCAGCTGCTATGCTACTCTTGAGGATCGCAACCCACCGTGCTTGTAAGGAGAGTCTAACGTGTTCCTGTGAACCAGTAACTTCGTGAGCTGTTCCACAATACCTGAACAGATATGCTGAAGGGAATCCTGTTGTTCACATTCGCTGAAGAGGTGCAAATAGTGCACATCGAGGAAAGTACGGACGTGGTGGACGTTAGACATGCAATAGCAACAAATGATTGGTGAGTACTTGAGTATCCGATAATTTCATGTGACACGTGTACATTAGCTACCCTTCGTTGGCAGTAACCACCGAAGTTCGACTCTCAGAGGCCCAGGTCGGCCGTGGCCCGCGTCACCAAGACTATATGGACCAAGAATATCTTCGAAGAAGTTCTGTAGCCACTCTCCTTCGTTCCGGTATTTCCGGAACTTCTACTAGGAAGACTTCTAGTAAAGTTGCACAGCCGTCTAGACAATACCCAACCCTACGCCGTAACGGCGCTACTGGCGTCGCGCTGCAGTGATTCGCATCAAGTGCCAACGTTTGGTCACTCAAGGTAAGTAACATCCCAAAAACGTTTCAATGCCGACAAGATATAGTGCGCGTGGCCTCTATCATTGCCGAGCTTGTTCAAACAAATAGCCGTCGTGCAAGGACGGTATCGCAAATGTCCGAGGTGAAAGGGCGGGTGTCGGCTCGTGTAACGAAAAGTGATCTTGTTCCTACTGGACAAGTGAAACCGGAATTGCGGCCGTGCGCTGAATAAAATGACAATGGCAGTCTCGGTACACTGGTCCAAGCAACGATCATAAGTCAACAAAATAACGATATATCAAAGTAGAACGAAGGACATACTGTTATGTCATTCTGGTCGAACGTTGGGTCGGGCGCTTGTCCCCTAAAAGATTCGCAGGCGGTCATAGGCATGCTGACATCGCGAAGTTCATTTTAAGTAATGACGGTGTACAATTGTTCGGTTTATCTTTTGTGCCATATGGGTTATAAAGCTGGCATGTATCTCTAACGCCCGTTTTCATTTTTTGCCCCTCACGAAAAGGTCGAGCATCATGAAGCTCGCCGCAGCTTCTCTAACTCTTCTGGTTGTTGCTGCCCTCCCCGAGCTCTGTGTGGCCGCACCTGCCAAACGTGATGATAGCAGTACCCCAACAGGTGAGTTCATTCCTTACCCCATTCTCCGTGATCTCATGTCATCGCGTTATCAGACATTCAAATTCTGAATTTCGCACTCACGCTTGAACACCTTGAAAATGCCTTTTACATACAGGGCTTGCAGAAGTACACCCAGCAGGACTTCCTCGATGCAGACCTGCCTACCTGGGCGCGTGGACGATGGGACGAAATCTCACAACACGAGTCGACCCACGTGTCGTTCCTAGAGAGCGTAATTGGTGATCAGGCGGTACAGCCATGCACCTACAGTTTGTGAGTAGAGGTTTTATGAACGTAATTCATAGCTTGCTGAATAGACTGCCGTTGCGTTAGCCCTGACACGGACCCAATGACTTTCGTAACAACTAGTTTCATGTTGGAGACGGTCGGCGTTTCAGCATATTCTGGTGCGGCGCAGTTCTTGTCGGAATCGGTAAGTTGTAAACAAACTCTATGGTTTAATTGATATCGTGACTGCGTGTTTGTTTCATCATGGTTTGCAGGATTATATTACGGGCTCGGCTGCTATTCTAGCTGTTGAAGCAAGACAATCAGCGTGGATTAATTCGGCGGTTTTGAAAGCTAACCCATGGAACACCGCGTTTGACGTATGTCACCATGCTGTCGCTAAAGATCGCTACTCAAATATGTCCGTTTAGACCCCACTTGACCTCAATCACGTGTGGACACTCGCATCGGGCGTCATCGTGTCATGTCCTTCCTCTAACATGCCACTACCTGTGAAAGCGTTCCCCGCACTATCCTTCCCTGCCGGTGCTCAGCCAGGCCAGACCGTCCAAGTTTCCTTTAACGCAACAACGACCTCTGAGCAACTCTATGTTGCGTTCATTGCTGGGCTCGGGGCCACTTTTGTGCCACTGAGCTCTCAAAATACAGTTGATATCCCATCAACTTTACTGGGTGTCGTGTTCCCTGTGATCACTTCCAGTAATGACACGGTGACTGACAACGTGACGATCGCTGGACCCGCCTTTTTGAGTTTTGACTTCAATTCTGACGGCAAGGACGAACTGTCACGGTGAAGTGCTTCTGTTGTGATTGTAGTGTAGTACGTTACTGTATATTTTTTTCGTTCTTTCTTTTTGGTTCGTGTTTAGTGTATCCATGGATTCTACTTGCAAGAACATTCCCTATAGTACTTATACGTACGGATGGACACATGTTGTTTCCTTATCTTGATGATTTCGTTAGAGCGTTCTGACAGTGACCCGTGCGGCCAACTCCGGAAAAAACATGCTCGGAGGACGAATTGCGAGTACCAATCCAATTTGAGTCTAAACATCCACTTTGGCGCTTCATCTCCACTATAATACTATCGATCTTCCTTATGATGAGCATCATAAGGCAGACCAGCCTGATAGTATCATAGAAGGAAGATAGACATTCATCGACATCAATGAATTCATGAGTATTCATGTCACTGACTTATACGTGCATGAGACGACTAACTCCGAGTCACCACTGGTTCCGAACCAGTTGGTGTTACCTCCCTTTCACTCTCTAGGTAATGCATACCGTCTTCTTCCAACTTCCTTGTGGTTTGATCAACCCACTGACGAAGCCTACAGGGAATCAATGCCAAATTTGAATGAATTGGAGGCTGACATGGGCTGACATGCCTACACATATAAAATATTCCTCTGGCATTCTTCATGATTCGTTTCTCTTTTCTGCTTTGGACGACTCGGATACCCATTTTATTTTATTTTAGCAAACCCTACGGTATACCCCTGTATTATTAACGTTTCACAATGAGGGCCATCTTCACGTTTCTCGCCCTCGTCATCCTTTCCTCTTCCGTTCTCTCCCTTCCCTCAGAGCGGCGCGACAGCGATAGCACGCTGACAGGTGATGTGATTTGCCCTTTCTCGAAGCTTTAAACTGACGAATATCGCAACAGAGATCCAAGCTCTAAATTTTGCCCTCTCCCTCGAACACTTGCAGTACTACTTCTACGAACGACTGCACCATTATGAGCCACAGGACTTCTCCAACGCTGGTCTACCGCCCTGGTCGCATGGGAGATACGCACAGATATCCTCCCATGAGCTTACGCATGCTCAGTTCCTCGAGAATATCCTGGGTGACAAGGCTGTTCAGCCATGCACATACAACTTGTCAGCTCGTTTCTTGTCTGTCTTTCACATGTGGGCTGAATGAACTCTCCGTCAGCCCCGACACCGATCCGAGATCATTCGTGAAGACCAGCAACACCGTGGAAGCAGTAGCATCCTCTGCGTATACGACTCTTGCGAAGTATCTCTCCGATCCTGTACTTTGATTTCTATCGCTCTGTGTTGGAATCCAACTCAAAAGTATTTTAGGACTATGTCATTTCCATCAGCTCTATTCACTCTGTGGAAGCGAAACACTCAGCATGGATCAACGCGGACGTGCGTGATGGTGCCGCTTGGAGTACGGCATTTGATGTACGTGGCATCCCATCTCCTTACATACATTCTGGGACTAATGATTAACAGGCGCCACTGAGTCTGAGTCAACTATATACCATTATGAGTGGCTTCATCTCATCCTGCCCATCCTCCAATTCGCTGCCGCCCGTCAAAATATTTCCTGCACTTACGTTCCCCTCCAGTGTTATGCCAGGACAGACTGTGCAAGTATCGATTTCGCCCGCAGCTCCGAAACGCGATTCACAAACGTTGTACACCTGGTTCATCTCAGGCTTCAAAGCGCTCGTCGTACCTCTCAATGCTGACATGACGGTCACCATCCCGGACACGCTGCAGGGTTTCGTGTTTTCAGTGATCACGAACAACAAGGAGAGTGTGGCAGACGATGCTACAGTCGCTGGGCCGGCATTCTTAGTCTTCGATTATGACTACCAAGGAAACGATCAGTCACTACCTATGTGAAGGAATCAATGATTTATTCAGTGTGTCCGAGTCGTTAAACTACATTGGTGTACATTTATTGCCGAAAACTGCTTCGATCTCCAATATCAGTATCGGAATGCTGCAGCTCCAGACTCTCCGCCTACTGCAGCGGTAAGGCTTGCTGCCAGCGACTCGGTCATGGCACCAATGTCAGAAGTGACATTAATCTACATGACGTAAAACAAGTTAGCTACAAATGCAGACTTTCAGTCAAGTGATCTCACTATGTCGAAGCCTTCCTCAGCACGTTTAAGGGACTGCTTTCCTGAGGTGCAGTAAATTGCGCTGGATCATAATGATCAGTAACAATAAAGTAGTAGGAGATTCAGGACACATGCTCACCACTTCTTTCCTTTCTTGTGTGCAGCTTCGAGGATATATTGGATGACAGATTCTACGTCGGGGTGTGGGTCGGGAGAGGGGGGGTGGGTATCCCAAGCACAGGGAAAGATCGTAAGGACCGATGAATAAGCAATCTACGACCAACGACACAATGAGATCATATAGCAATTTAAGTATAACCGAACTGACCAATGCCATCCACAGCGGCAATAGCCTCAACATTTTTCACGCCCTCCTTCGTTTCTATCTGTATCATAACAACTACATTTTCATTTGCAGAATTGAGGTACTCGGCGGCATTGACGCCCCAGGTGCCATGAGTGAACGGACTTCCAAAGCCGCGCCGGCCCCCTGGAGGGAACCGACTATCCGCCACGATCTCCCTCGCCTTCTCAGCAGTAGACACCTACAATGTCCAATAGTAACAACGCCCCAAACTCTCTGAAACCACCCACCATAGGAACAAGCACACCCCTTGCGCCAGCATCAAGCGCATACTTGATCTGCCACGACGTACTATTACTAAACCCCGTAGCCGGGATCCTCACGAGCGGACTCGGCGCGTTAGGTCCAAGACCGGTGATGGCCTGGATAGACTCTGCAGCGCCGGGCTGGAGCGATGTAAGGCCGTGTTCGCAGTCTATCATTACCCAGGAGAGGTGTGGGCTGGCTTGTGCGACTGCGCGTGCGTTCAGTACGCCTGGCAGGGTGATCCATGCGCCGAATGCGGGCTTGGAGGCTTTGAATGCTTGTAGGAGTGCGTGGGTTGTCATGGCTGGCGCGGGCTGGAATTGAGCGCCCGAGTCTGGAGATACGTTGTTTATGTAAATTGTTTTGAGGGTCACGATTCAAGTCATGAGGGGTACTGATTTGCGGACCGGTCGAGCCGCCAGGACCTGCATTTGAACTTAACCATGACATTTCGACCTCATCATGCTAGATAAACCTAGATTTATTGTCAAGTTCGTGTCATTCAATTTGAGAACTGGGAGTGTTCAAGCAGTCATGTGAGTTGACATCACGAAAATGTATGCTGTATATGCTACCTGTTCGCTAGTACACCGTGTTTTGAAGTAGAACTGCAACTTGGGCTGAACGTCCTCCCAATGCTAAGCGCTAAGTATCCAGGACGTATGATCATGGCTCTTCGTCTAACTGAATATCGGCGGATCTAGCTTGTCGATGCCTTGACTCTTGGCAGTGAACGCCCCAAAGCGGTGCACGCACCAACTGACCGGCTACGAGGCGGCGTCGAGAACCGAAGTCATTGTATTCTCTCCTAGGTGAATCAATAGAAGGAGAACAGTCGTTTACGTGGCCAGATACTAAACATTCCAGGACTACAAGTGAGCGACAACTTGAAGGTAAGGAAACAAACTAGTACTCTGTCCGAGTATATGATGCATAAGTTCAATAGGTCAAGAACCAGCACTGGTTAATCGCAGAGCATTAATTGAAGCTCACTTCCTCATCATCGCCGTTCCGCACCACATTGTGGCTACCTTCCATACCACGAATGGAAAATTCGGCTCAGAATACTTGGCTGGGGCAAGCTACAGTGTTCGAGCGAACTTTGGTCCATTTCCCGTTGTTGGACAAGCTGTTCTTCGAGTTGGCGTGTTAGCTGTTGCTGTTCAAGGAGACGGGTTTGGGCACTTTCGACCGCCCGTTTCGCTGCTACACTCTCGGCCTCTTTTGCTGCGTTGGACACCTTGACTTCCTCTAATTCTTTCTCTCTCTGCGCAAATTCTTCTTGCAAGCGTACTCGTTCCGCTTCCTCTCGAGCACGTTCCCTTTCCGCGGCTTCCATGGCGGACTTCTGTCGCTGCTGCTCAGTCTCTAGTACTGCCAGTCTGTCCCGCTCTCGCTTGACTTCTTCGGCGTGAGCAATATCGGCGATCTCTTTTGCGATGCGTGTCTTCTCCATATCGTCCAGAAGACTTTGGAGGTGCTTCTGGTGACTTTCTTCCGCCAGCACTCTTGCATTGCGTTCTTCTTCCAACTCGCGAGCGCGCCGTTCGTCCTCTGCCTGCTTGGCAGCAAGAATCTCGCTCTCCCTTTGAGCATGCATAGTTTCCTGTTCCTCTTTCTCGGTCAGGACTTTGACGACCTCGCCTTGAAGGTTCTCCAGCATCTGGAGTTGCTTCTGATGCTCGGCTTCCATCCGCAGGATCAGAGCCTCGAGGCGTGCGCGCTCGGCAGCAAACTCGGCAGCCATGCGCTGAGAGTTTTGCTCGATGCGCAAGCATTCCTCTTGCTTCTTCTCGAGCTCTTCCTGAAGCTCTCTCCGCATCTCCTCATCTTTGGCGCGCATAGCGGCTTCCATATCTGCTCTCAGATTACGGATCTCGTCTTTGTGCTGATCCGCTTGCTCGTTGAGGGCGCGCCTGAGTTCAGCGCCCGCAGCGGTCTCCTCGATAGACCTGTGCTCGTCGACAATTTCTTGCTGAATGCGAAGCGGAGCAGGTTGGTTGTTGACGAGATAACGAAGGATGGTATGTGCGGACTCGAGGGTGCCATGGTGACGGAGCAGCTGACCGCCCTTCTCAAGTACAGGTTTAAAGAATTTATCCATCCTCGCAAGTTCAGCCTCTCTAGCCTCACCAATCTCAAGTGTCACCTGTAACCACATGTTGGTCACGATGATGACGTTTTTGAGCGAGCTTTCTCCGCAAAGCTCGCGGAAGATCCTGAAGTTGCGCTTGGACGTGCCACCCATCCTGAGGTCAGAGATGCGGTGCATGTAGATGACGCCAGCAAGCTTGGCGCCATGCTCGTAGCTGAAGAAACGCAGACACTTAGCCTGAGGAAATCTTTCGATGGAATCACCTACGTCGTGGAGAGATATGCGGCGATCATGTTCAGAATGGTCGTATCACTTCGGTCCGTATCATCAAAGCCAGGCGTAGTCGATCAAGGTCACAACACGCCCGCTAACAACAAACTGGCCGTGAAGTTTGCACTTCGCTAGTGCAACTGTCGAGGCCGTGACCAACGGGAAGGTTCGACCCGCTAGCCTTATTGATAAACTGTGCCCGGCAAGAGTAGGCAACGCATAGTTCGGAACAAGGAGACTTTCCGTACCGTGGATTTACCACTACCTGTAGCACCCATGACGCTAGAAGGAGCGTCAGGATATCAACCTGAAGGCATTGAAAGGTACGTACGCAATCCGGATTTCTCTGTTTGGATCAGCCATCGTTGTAGCTCAGTGATTAGCGGATGCCGATCTATGCAAGAGGAGGTACAGTTGTATGCTGAGACAGGCACTACGCCGTGCAGGCACTTTGGTTGATGTGAGGAACGCGGGTGTTCAAATACGTCTGTGGGCTTATCGCTCCAGTACCCACTCATTGCAGCAGCATGGTCTTCATGAGGCGCAGCCCCTAACGTGCCTAACGAAATGTCGAGCCCTAATTCGTTGTTTGAAGCCTTACTTGGACATGGACTGATCACCACTGAATGAACCCCGGCGTGTTATCTGGCCCAGAACCAGCCTCGCTTCGTCCTTGCTGAGCGCAACATTAGTCCATTCTTGAGTGGCGTATCCCTGATAGGCTGGCTGACCAGGGTTTTGTCGGTTACTTACACAGTGATGCATTGATGGGTATCTTTTCGACATAACCGTAGTCCGTACTACGCTATAGGCAGGGAGTCAGGATTATCTGTATTGTCAGCCAAACGATCGCCAAGATAACTGAATTGCGCCAGTCATCCAGCAGACGCATGGAGTTGCTCTTCTACTATCCGAAGCTCTTGATAAATATTCGGATGCCAACATCGCAGCCTCGTTTCGCACGCGTAAAAGCTCCGCTTCCATCTGGAGCGCCTGCCAAGCGGCTTCCTCCAATTCTACTCGTAATTTTCCTGTGCTATAGTGGTTTTGTAGATTGTAAATGCACTGTTATCGTGAATGAATGAAGCCTACAGTTCAACACATGTCAAATGCATTGTCGAGCCTAAAATTATTACCGAGGCCTGTTTATTTGAGAACTGGGTGTTCAAGCAGTCATGTGAGCTGACTTCACGAGAATGTATACTGTACATTACCTGTTGATGCGCAACGCCATCACTTAGATAAAGAAACATACAACGATCGCAAATTCAATAGACGGAATCAACGGTTAATGTTTATGAAAGATGCAGAGTAGGAAGCGTGTCTGGCGGGTCTCCAAGCCTAACAAGCTGCTGCTCTAAAACGAAATCCATTACATTCGACTGGTGATTAAAGGAGCTGTGATTATGCGTGGTCAGCGGTAGTTGCAGGTTGCAAGGAAGTAAAAGTATTGCGAGGACGCCATTCACGCTCTGCTGTCCAGTATCGTATCCACCTCCACTCCTTTCCCGTCTTTTTGTGTACCTTCTCGATCGTCTTGAGGGCGTCCAACAACCAAATATTGGGCTTCTCAGCATATCTTGCCCTCATCGCGCTTTCTTGTGGAGCCTTGACAGGAGGTTTGTCTTGGACTTGTTTGTGGAGCTCCTCGTACAAGGCCTTGCCCACGACACGCGCATTTGCAGAATTATCTTTGAGACATGCAACGTAGAGCATGGAACAAGCAGCGAGGTCAGATGAAACAGGTGGGAGCTTGTAGACACCAAATAGAGCTGCGACAGTCATAGAGTCCGAAAGCGGGCGCTTGTCATAGACGGAGTGCAGCATATGTCGGCCGGCGAAGAGAGAGCTCAAACCCAGACCGTATTTCGAATGGTCTCCAAAAACCTTGAGTGCGAGTGTCGGGCATTCCAGTTCCTCACAGCGACCTTCGTTTATCTCAGCAGAGAACGGGATAGCGATAGGACGCTGGACTCACGAATGAAAGCCTCTGCGTGTATGGAGCGGAACTCCTTGCCCGAGTCTCTCCACCTCGGAAATAGCTCTGCTACCATTTCCAGCTGTTCCGACGATTTTGCGAGCTGGAACAACCGAAGCCACGCAGTTTGCCGCACTTGGCCGGCTTTGACAGCACGTTTGCGTCCCGTGCGGTCGGTCACATACTCCACAAGTTCGTAGAACTGTTGTTCTCGACGCGTAGCGGCGTCCTGAGATTTAGCCTTTTGGACGGTGGTGGACTTCGAAGCCTCCGATACTGGGGTTTCAGACGGAGTCGCAGACGAAAAGAGGTCGTCATCTCTGGTCTGTCGACCTGCATAAAATTTATTGAGCACTTGATGACACTCTACCGCCGTGCTCCTCACCTACAGCCGTCAGTTGAAAATTCCTGCGACACGCTGATCGATTGGTGGCGCTTGCCAAACGAAAGAGGGCCTGTGACCGGGTTAAAGAGAAGAGGCTGGCCATCCTACGGAGTATCATTCATAGCTTTGCGGCAAAAACATGAACTGAATTTCTTGTAAACATTGCCAAACAAAGGTCTAATATTATTATTCCGAAAATATCATTTTGATTCAGGCTCAGCGCTCAGAGTAAGAACTGGTCCTAGCCATATCTACGGTGAACTACTACACCTCTTCGCCCAGCTGTAATATTTTCTCTCCTCAGACGTATGGTATTTGACTGATTCCTGACGGGCCTCTCATCTGACTTCATTACGAACGCTTAATATCCTCGGAGAAACCGACTTGATCGGTCTGTAACACGAGATCCAGATGACTCTGTCCTTTTATACTTTCGAGGGTAAGAATAACACCGTACGTAGTTTCTCACTTGACTGGATCACTGACTTGTCTCTAAAATTAGCCACTCTGCACACTCAGCGAACTTTCAGCTCGTGCACGGAGAAGGCGCACAGCACCAGACTAAAATCAAGAGATCTCAAAGTCAAATCGTCACACACCGGTGTGATGACACCACTGCTGCGCTCATCTGACGGGCAGCAACAGAAGTCTTGCCTGAGACTGCCTAAAATTATTCATACTTTGTTTTTCACCTAGCTTCACGCATTTCACAACTTGCTCGCCGTCGATCGTATCTATGGCTCTGAGACATCGGTTCGAATGTCACAGATATCCTTTGGCATCATCCTGGGATATACATGATACGAGAGTCTCAGCGGGTGAAGTAGAAATACCCTTGCGTCGCTGGGGTGAAGAGATGGTGAAAAGCTGTATGAAATCGTTAGCTCGCATATACACGAGCTCGGTGACTCTTTCGTGCTTATTGCAGGCAAAGTTACCATGTGGCACGTGGTCAATTCTAACTGGTCTCAGGTTCAACGTTCAGGACTCGCCGGCACCACTCCTTCGAATGTGCGCGGAATACAAGGGTGAATTCGGACGTTCCAAACTTATTCCAAACTCCCCTAGGCAGACCACACACGTTCGTTCCTGAAATGTTGGGCTCCTCGTGTCGGAGCCTTTGTACTTCCAGAGCTGGTCAATGGTTTTAGCGAATCCACCATGGCGTATATATGATCACCCCAACGGACAGTTTCGAATGAAATACAAGGCGCCCGGCCTACCCAGCGGTCACATCCTGGTATAACAACGTCAGATCTTAAACGTTTACGTACTCACTTGCACAGGGTCTCATAGGACCTCACTGTTCTCACCAAAAATCCGAAATTTGAAGAGGGTATCAAGGCAACTATCGGTTGACGAGAGTTGAGAACGGTAAACAGATACGAAGGGGGACGAGGAGACGCGTGGATATTGAAGTAGTGGGAATTGTGGGAAATCGGTCTTGTAGATTAATCACATGATGTGGCACAACCATCCTAGACTCCTAGTACAGCTTGAGCATTATGGTTTATCACAGACATTGAGGTGCGTAAATTGACGTCGGAACTTCAGAGCTCTATCCCATAGCATCCTACCTATACTACACTGTTAGTGTTTGGTATTTTCACCTGGTCGTTCGTGCAGGTAACAATTCACGCTCGGATTATTATAGCTACGTATATATAATACCGCCACGGCGTAGTCGCCTTACATAAAGCATCATTCTCGAGACTCGAACGAAACCTTATGTTTTCTTCACACTCACACTCCACACTTTCGCAACGACACTCTCGCAACGACGACTCACCAAGAGGGTGTGGTGGAATAAGGAATTTGAATTTCGACCGGATCGTTTATTTCACCGACCAACATGAAGTAAACTCCGCTGCATGATATTCCCCTATACGTGAGGCTCCGTGTCCACTTTTGATTTTTTTAGGCATCCATACACCTCCCGTAGACTTAAACGGCGCGTGTTCGCGGTTCGAGCGTCGATGCAAGTCTACGGGAGTTTGTGGATTGGCCGCGTTGACTAGTAATATCCCTTGTCTCCCCACGGATTCTTACTTGGCTATGAGTATATGCCGCGGATATCCAGATGTGGCTGCTTCTTGGCTCGCCCATCCCCTCTTACGTTCCGATGGCCAGGCGCTCATGCGATCAAAATCCGACTCAGCATGAAATCGTATCTTGTATTTTCAGGCTGGAGCACAGAGATTTGAGAGGATTTGGATGCGACAGCATTCACGATGCCAAGGCAGTTCACATTATATTTCTACCGTGCCAGCGGTACTACGCGCGTCTACATCGCACGCCTGTCGGGCTGCGTGTATGTCGATGTATTCCGCATCTGGGGATGAAACGTGACGAGTGAGTCAGCCGAGTCGTTTTGGGGCTTGTGTCGATGTGGCTTGTTGGCCACTGGGGCTCTGATTGTCGCCTCCACCGTGTAGTTACATCTGGTCGAGTCACTGGGGCGTAATTTCAGTAACCGTACAGTGAGTGTCTCATCGAACCCGTCTAGTAATTGGTGGCATGTGATATCCCAGTTCCAAAGTTATGGTCCAGAATGCGACGTAAAATGTCCGAGGGCTTTCTTTAAAGGGACGAGTGACAGTATATTTGTAGGATGCAGGCCACGTAGATTGCTCGAAGCAGGGATCGTCAGGACACGCTTTTACTGGACTCATAGCAAAAATAACTATACCGCAAGGACAGGTCACGTAGACGATTCGAAGTAGGATTGAGCTAGACCCCTTGGCACAGTCATACCAATGAGAAGCGAACGTGCATTGTAACCATATAACGTCTGGTTTTAGAGCGATACCCAAGTCGGGTGATGGTGATTATTCGATGCCTCTGCGACTGGTCCAGCTCATATCGTCGATATCGTTGACGTCGATTAACCCACTTCTGAGTACTTGGAGCATGTGAGCAGACGTGCTAGATGTTCCGACGGTTGTCAATATGTTACACGATAGTGTGACTGTGATTGCGCCGTAGCACGCAGGATTATTTGTAATGCATTTAAGAGCTCGAGTAGGCTTACTATGCCTAATATTGATAGCGATGGGGGCCGTTTCTCCACACAAGTACTCTGGTATGCCGTTTGGATGCGGAACGAATTGATTCCGCCGGAAATTAATACGGCAGTTTGCACTTCCGAGAGGAACCATTGCACCCTGATGCTTCTCCCGCGGCTGATGCCAGCGCTGATGAACTCTATTAAGACAACTACAAAATGTATGGATCATGGATGTGACAGGGTATATAACGTCAACATAGCCCTGCATAGCCTACGGGCACCAATACAAATGACAACACTGCAATGTGAAGCAGTAGACAACAGTCCACACTGCGGAGTGACAATGATATGACACCTATCAAGAACCTAGTAGGTGACATTTCGTCAGGTACTAGTACGTCCGCGGTCAATCCTCTACCTCATTCGTGTCTCCACAGGACTTGCCAGTGAAGCTCTCACGATTTAAACGGTGACAGCAATTCTCATGTGGGTCAGGACGTCGCATTGCGTTCTAATCGTGTCATGACAACCACACCTTGTTACTGAGGAGGCTAGGTGTACGTAAGTGTAAGTAAGGGTCACTGGCGACAAGGTGAGGAACTCACGATGAACCCAAGGACAGTTCTCGGGATCACGATGAGAACTGAATCGGTCTTTTTCCGTTGTATGGTGGTGAGGTGATATGCGATACAACGTGCGATGCTATTAGCCTGATATCAATCAGGTTTGGCGGCTTACTTATCGGTGCGTGATCATGGTGGAAAACCGTTGGCTGTGACAGAGTGTTTTCGGCATTGGCTGCAAAATCATTGGCGTTGTCATTCTTTTTAATTTAAAAATTCAATGAAAACAATGAAAAGGTACTGCGGAGTTTATGGACGAAAGTTAGCCGTATGTCAAAAAGGATCGGCACAGGCAACATTGAAAAGAAAGGTTTGGCCTGAGGGAGGGAGCTGGGGACGCCGCCGTCAGCAATATTATCATTTGGTGGCTGCCGCTGCTTGAATTGATACCCCGCGCAAGTCTGCCCTGACTCAATCAGCGTCGCCCATTGGATGATAAAACAAAGCACAGCTTAGTCATCAAAACTCCCTTATCTCTTGCCAAGTAAAGCTTAGAGCGCTTTAAGACGGTATGAATTCACGCACGGTAACAGTCCGACGTCCAGGTCCCACAGATATTCGTATATCTACCCACAAGGCGCCCTTTTCCTCCCTTTTTCAAGGACGCCCATCTTTCATTTGCAGGAACATTATTTCGCCGCACCCCCCATCTCATCATCAGCGTGTATTAAGGGCAAAATGGTGAACGTCACCTACGACTCTTGTAAGTCCCCTACGTGATTCTTCTAAAAAATACTGAACCTAGCGCTGGACAGCTGGAGACCTGATATCGTCTACCGGAACTGTGTTTAATGAGGGCGATATTGCCTGGACATTAGCATCAACCGCCCTGGTATGGATCATGATACCTGGGGTTGGCTTCTTCTACTCCGGTTTGCTGAGGAGAAAGAATGCTCTCAACATGATCTACCTCAGTATGATGACCATTGGCGTGGTCTCCTTCCAGGTCCGTTACACTTTATGACATTTTAAGCGCCCTCTGTACTCATCGAGATTGTAGTGGTTCTTCTGGGGCTATTCTCTAGCTTTCAGTGAAACTGCCAGCCCTTACATTGGCAACCTTAGTATGCTTTTCCCTCAGAATTCAAAGTTTCCGCGTTTGACTGCTATTCGTTAGAATACTTTGCCTTGCAAAATGTACTTGACCAGCCTTCTATCGGTAGTGCGAGAGTACCGGCCATTGTATTTTGTGTCTTCCAGCTTATGTTCGCTGCCATCACGTAGGTCATGACTGTCGTCTCTCATTCAGGGCGCTCACGTAGCTTCAGTCCCATGATCGCCATTGGTGCCGTTGCAGAACGCAGCCGCTTGGGTCCTCTCGTTGCATTCGTTTTCGCTTGGTCTACACTCGTCTATGATCCTATCGCATGTTGGACATGGAACACCCAAGGCTGGTCCTACGTCCTTGGCGGCCTTGATTTCGCTGGTGGTACCCCAGTGCACATCTCCTCTGGCACTGCCGCACTTGCCATCTCACTCTACCTTGGCAAACGTCGGGGATATGGCACGGAGCGCCTCGCCTACAAGCCTCATAACACAACTTATGTCATTCTGGGTACGGTATTTCTATGGTTTGGTTGGTTCGGCTTCAACGGCGGCTCTGCCCTCTCCGCAAACTTGCGTGCAACTGAGGCGTGTATTGTTACCAACCTTGCGGCAAGCGTAGGCGGTTTGACTTGGATGTTCTGGGATTATCGTCTTGAGCGCAAATGGTCCGTTGTCGGTTTCTGTTCTGGGGCTATCTCGGGTCTCGTTGCCATCACTCCTGGTTCAGGCTTCGTGGGTGCTCGTGAGTCTTATTTCTTTTAGTCTCCATTGAAAAAAATCCTGAGACATGATTAGCGGCTGCTGTTTTGTTCGGCTTTATGGCTGGCACCGTCTGCAACTTTGCTACCCAGCTCAAGTTTATTTTCAAGTTCGATGATACGCTCGATGTAGGTGAACATCTTATGGGCATGAAATCATCGATGCTCATTCTACATTAGATCTTCGCGTCGCATGCCATTGGTGGTATTGTCGGCAACATCCTTACTGGTCTCTTTGCTCAATCAAGTATTGCTGGTGCTGATGGGATCACTGTGATTCCTGGAGGCTGGCTTGACCACAACTACCGTCAACTCGGCATCCAACTTGCAGATTCTGTCTCCGGGCTTTCTTACTCTTTCGTCATGACTGTCAGTCTCGTAGCCATATTCTCTGCACTTCTTTATCTGACTCTTTACTCGTCTGTAGACCATTATATTGTGGATTATGCACTATATTCCCGGTCTCCGACTCCGCTGCGACGAGGAGACCGAGATCCTTGGTGTCGACGATGCGGAGATGGGCGAATTCGCATACGACTATGTTGGTATTGAAACTGAGCTCGTTCCCCGTAGCGAGTACAACATAGGTGCGTCTTCCGGCAGCCGCGAGCCGCAGCACACCGCCGCGACGACATCGCAGATAAGCGAGGAGAAGGTTATTAGTGGGGAGGAGAGCGTCAGTCGTGTACAGTGAGGTTGTGCATGGGCTGCATCGTGGACTTGGGGTCGGGGATAACACGACTGCAAGAAAGTCTGTCACTCGTTTCATTAATTTTTTTCATCCTAGCGTATTCACTACATTTCTGCATGTTCTGATTGTTTTAACAGTAATGTGTGTGTTATTTAGATAACTGGACTTTTTCGAGTCACTTCTTGATGGATTGACGTGAAAACATGCCCCTGCACGGTGGCATAATATTCTCCAAATTAGTTACTTGGTTCATTTAGTGGTATACGTATCATGTGTATCGATGCATATTTCAGGACAGTAAGAAAACCGGAGACACAGTTTACCACTCCACTAATTGTGGGAGTCCGCAAGGCCTCCGGCCATCGATCGGTTTGTAGTGAACAGTATTATACAACCGTGCATTAATAATGCTTTGAAGACTACGTACTTGTTATGGCAGTCTCTTCCTCGGGAAATATTGAGACCCAGCAGTTCCCGGGTGTAAAGGAGGTCCTATTTTTCAGGCACAATAATTTATCCACATCGTGGATGAAACCAAAGAAGAATATGCTTGACGGCGGGGTGCAAGGTCGAGACTCGTATATAGTCATCCAGATAAGTTACGAAATCGATGTTTTGGTGCTAGCGGCATTATATAGCTGCAGACCGCAGTCAAACTTCATAGCGGCGCACCCGAAGAGGCACACTTCCAGCCTCAACACTCCCTACAACCCTCGGTCTTGGTACAGTCCCCAAACTCTCTACGATCGGCACGCCAGGGCCATCTGCCATCTCGAACACAAAGTTTCGCACAAGGACGAATAGTACAGCCTAGGATACATCCAAACTCGGTCAAAACGCTCCGGAATCAATTATACTTTGAGTGCGCAGCTGCGTACCTTAAACTCTGTCAACGCAAATAGCCTCCCTAAGCACATCCGCGCCCCATCGCCAAATGTCATTAAATGTCGATAGCCCTGAAGAGTTCTGGCACCATGCGTACCCTCGTCCCCTTCGAGCCAGCGTGAAGGCTTGAACGTCTTCGCGTCAGGGCCCCACATGCTAACAGAGCAATTAAGTGCGGCAAGTGGGATAACGACCACCGTCCCCTTCGGGATGCATACGCTCTCGGTAAAGTCACCAGTAGCTGTGCGCAAGGGTTCACTGAGCGGGATCACGTCTTCTTGTATAGCCTGTCATAGTCAGTTCGAGTGGTTTGGATTAAATTTCTGTCGAATACGCACCGCTCGCTCGATTTCCTTGGCTGCTGGGTGGAGGCGGAGAACTTCATTCACTACAGCATCCAGGTAGGGAAGCTTATTTGTAAAGTCGTCATATGAGGGAGATGGTCCGAACTCTAGACACTCATCGCGAAGCTTCGTCTGGATGTCTGGATTCCGCGCAAGTTCTATATAAGCCCACTGTAAAGTTGAAAAAACACATTGAAAGTAGTGGACTGTTTGAAACTTACTGTCATGGTGACTGATTAAGATGCAAGGAGTAGTGAGAATGCGCATGCGCTCTTTTGTTAGATGAATGTATGTTACCTGCAGTGGTCTCAAAGCCGGCGAGAAGTAGAATCTTTGCCTGACGGTGGCGGATATCAGTGTCACATCGTTAAGTAGAGTTCTGTAATTCGTATACCTCGTCTAATACTTTTTGTGGAGTCAGTCCTTCGCTCTCGCTAGATTCCTCCGCTTCCACTAACCGACAATTTCAGGGTTTACGATTTGAATCAGAAGGGCAGGACTCACAGAGCGAATTCAAACATGATTTGTCCCCTTGTCCAGTACCGCCAGTCTCTTTTTCCTTGCGCGTCCGCGATACCATCTCCTGGCATATTTTTCCAACGATCAGATTTAGCTTCTGGGAGAACTGTATGCGAGGCAATGGTAGCTTTAGGATGGAAGGAAAATTCTGTGCCAGGGTGACCAAGTTGTAGGAGACGTTGGTAGATGAACTAAAGGCATTCAGGACATGCACGACGTCAGAGTTATTTCCATGGAGTGCGCCGAAATCATGAGATAGAGCGGCTATCCCTACACTGTCAAGCCTACGTGGCGAGTGTTGCATGAGTCAGCAGCCTGGTGGAGAAGAATGGAACTGCATACGAGACGTGATTCATCCTGCATAATGTGTCTGAGTTCGAGAGTCGGAAACTTATCGGGCGAACAAATACCATTGTTGAGCATCAATTACAGCGCAATCAGTTCCTTGATTCGATTCTATCTCACTGTCCCAAGCGATCATTGCCTGTAACAGATTTTGAGTGCAATGCAGCCGAACGATTAGTGACTGACCTTGTGAGCGGTATCGTGGATGAGAGGCATCAAGCTACGAATAGCAATTGAGGTAAAGGCAGGGTTGAGAGCCTTGCGCCGCCTGATGAATAAGATAATGACATGGATTTAGTTCAGCACGACTTGAAGGTCATAACTCCAACATTCTGTGATCTTCGTCATCGGCCCATAACACTCCTCTTCCGACCTGTCAATTGCAGAAGCGCACCATCATCTTATAGCTGCAAGAGGAGGTAAAGGGACATACTGTCGTCTGAATGGCAAGCTTGTTGAATGGAGTCTGGTTATATAACCAGGTGTCTCTTGCAAAGAAATGAGAGATCGCCTTCGGGTCCCACAGTATGACTCTGGACAGTCCCAAGACGTGGGGTACCTTGTACACTAGTCCGTACTCTTTGGCCCAGTGTTCGTACAGTTCAGTGATGATAGCGGCGGAATTCACTGTCTTGGCGAAGCCAAACAACCAACTTGGGCTCTGAGGTCCTCGTACACGTGTCGTTCGTTTTCTTTGACGATACGCTTGCAGGAGATAGATAAACACCAGTATCAGAACTGAGACGCATGTCGTTGAGCCCATCAGGAGCCATGAGAGACAAAAATCCTTGAAAGTAAACCACATATCCCTACCGCAGTGCTTGTGATGCAACCATCACGATCAGTAAGCACTTAAGTACTAGAAGCAGACAACAGGTAATTGAGATGCAGAGCTCATATCTCATGGGGAGCTAGGAGGAGCTAGGGTGAAAATGACGTGGCCGTGACGCGACACCGACGCGGCGCTCGAAATGAATTCCAAATACTTTTGATCTTGAATCATTATTGATGAATGCCCGAATTGCGTACAGGCCCCGGAGTGCTGAAATACGCATATAGATCTAGATATCACCACATTTACAACGCTTATCCTCCACGTGCATAAACATCGATGATGGATTAATCTATATGTGCCTTGGAGTTGGACCACTGAACCGGACGTTGCGAATCTTGCGATCAGTTCAGCGATTGGGCAGAACGCTGCACCGAACGTGTTTGAATGCGTTAAAGACGTTCTGTTCTGCGCTCGAGCACCGAAGAGTCAAGCGTCCGTAATTCATGGAAAAGAAAGTGCGTATAGCGTGTGTCTGTGCATGTAGAATCAAAGCAAGGCCATGAAAACGAAGAACGTGTGGGTCGTGTGGATCCCAGAGATGAGCGCGAAAATCACACTGAGGTGCATTGATCTCGCGTGCACTAGGCATAACAGAGTGTACAGACCAAGTTCGGAAGAGGCGTATTCAGTAATGGGTTTGAAGCGCAACTAAGAATAGTCACGTTGGATATACGAAGAATTGGTTAGCGGTGAAGTCTGCGAGAAGTATAGCATCAGGAGTTCGAATGTTGGTCATCAGAGGGCGGGAGTGCACGATGGTGCAGTAGTGGTAGTAGTGGGCGCGGCATGACCACTCGATTCGATCAACACATTTAGTAGAAAGTGCGATGGCACACGTACCTGATATCTAATACCAAAACTCAAACTACAGTTACTACACCAATCCATATTCCTGCTTGAACCTATGATGGCAGCGATTTGGTTTTAGACTAGGTGCTGTTATCCTTAGCGTTACGTTTGGGGGCGAGCGAGTCCACAAGAGCCTTGAGGGCATTACCAGTATTGCGTTCTACACACATAGATCGTTAGAAAAACTCGCCTAAGAGCACCAACAAGACGACTAAATAAATAATATACGTCGGAGTAAAGACCACCATGGCATAGTCAGTGATACCAACGACTACCGATGATCGAAGGAATGAAGCCGTTGCAGACCAATGTAAACGTGAGCCGAGTCGCCGAAGAGAGAAGAACGACTCTAAGACCCGAGACTGTGAAGAAACTAAGTGGGAACCTCGCAAGCCGACAAAGCAGCAACGATAACATACGTTACTGCAGAATAGACCGTGGGAAATCGTTGAGTTGGTCATAATGATCGTGAGACAGTAGTACTTTCAAACATTTATTAAGCTCATGCTTCATCGGGAACATATCAAACGTAGATCTGAACCCTCGATTCAGTGCATCTCAAATGGTGATCTAATGATGGTCTATGATGCATAGATGTACCATGTCGAGCGTCGTCCCCACCTTGTCACGGACTCACGGTCAAGCCCCAACCATTGCAAGCTCGTCCCTAACATCTACGCAGTATGATGGCAAATAGTACATGCTGCGTCAAGGTTTACCTGCCGCGTCAAGGCTCAGCGCTCACTCGTGACGTGTCAGCTCCGTATCACGGCTGGGCCATCCCTCAAGGCCTCACCAATCATCTATGCCGCGTCAGCGCCTCGTAAATGCTGCATCACGCCTCCCACACGCCACGTTAAGCCCATCCTATGCGTCAGCAGTGCAGCTGCATGTCTGACACTTAGGTATATTTTCTGTCTACCATATTAGTCAGGTTGCTAACATTAGTGTCCCCTTCCATCCCAACAGTACTAGACATCGTAGGTACTGTAGGAGGCAGTAATGCTTAGTTGCGACGATCCAAGAAATCTTGTCTTAAGCACTCCTATGATATAGAGAAAAAATAGCATCGTACTTTTGGAAATCCATATATCTTATGGTCATTGTGAGTGCTTCGACATATGGAGTGAACACATTCAAACCGTCATCTAGGAACTAATTCAACATAAAATGTACTCTAGTTCGTGTCTGGACCTCATAACCGATCGGTGTTCTGGGAGACCCACACTTTCACGACCACAGTATATTCGCTCTTGTCGTGTGAACTGATGAACGAGATGTCGCCAGTGCTGGATCGGATGAAGCAGCACAAAACAGCAAAGTGTGAATTCCAAGACATCCTGTATGTCGTTTGTCATCACAAATGCCTGCCCTCTTTGATATCATTAACATAAATATGTAGAGATACAATACTGCCCCTCCATCTGAGGTACAAGTGGGCGCAGCTATGCAATGTATATATGGCAGACGATCGACAATTCGACGCGATAAGATCAATAGCAGGGGCACGAGGGTCTCAAGTCGGTATACAAAGACAATCTTCCCAGCCACAAGGCTCAACTGGCGGGGCAGGAGAAACGTTCGTGTCGTCGTCCTACGTTGCGTGAGTTATGAAGACATTTGTTGAAACCCTCCTTTCAATAATTTGCTTTCCCTCTCGCAATAGTAGTTATGCGGACAATTTCTCACTCGGCCAGTGTACCTCGTACTGTGTCATTTAATTATCTGGATGAAGCGTGTCAGATACCAACGGAGTAGTTCTCTGATGCGTTGACAATGATGTTCATTGAGAGAGATGTGGACTGAGTACTGAGTATTCAAATGATGCGCTGACAAGATAGCGTTCAACAGAAAGACCAATCCGACAGTGTCGACATGCCCCCTACGAACGACGAGCCCTTCCCCACCAATGGACTGCTGCGGGTGGTGCTATCGAATGACGCGGAGCAGAATCAGCAGATGTGTGCGCCGTCCTTGGTCCAACACAACGACAATACCAAGTTGTCATGTCCCTTGATCTCGATGAGCGGCTCGCTCATCCTTTGACCACTCGCGGACCATCTTGATGATCTGGAACCTCCGAATCAATGACAATAAGCTAGTCCAAAACCCACTCTTGCACGATAAACTCTTGGGTGTTGCCATGTCCCTTGCTGGAAAATATATCATCAGTGCTATATAGATGTGACGCAAAAATCTACGCATGGAGCTCGGAGGGTAGCACTCGAGTAGCAGAGTGGTGTCATTCAGGTGGATTTTCTTTTAATGTAAAACTCCACGTGAAACTCTGAGGCAAGTCATCTCAGGTTCCTTTTCGCATGCATTCACACTGCTTTATCAAAGACACAACGTAATCTACATAGAGACGTGCGCCCATGATCAGCTGATCCTTCATCCATTGATCTTTTCAGGTCTCTGACAGTGACACCTGTCTTGTGTCGAAACAGCATGTCGACATTTGTCAGTGTAGTTCCATCCTGCTTGAACGTTTGCTAGTCTGACGCCGATACAGGAACACGACTGCTGGGGGGATGATACAAGCTTGCAGGCCCATCAACCTCTTCATAATGGGCGCAAATTCTGTGGCGTCCTTCGATTTGAACCTACAAATGCACGAATACCAATACGGCTCCAGCCCTGGCCTGAAAATTCGGCAAATTATATAGATAGATCCTGAGATTGAAAATTTGACGTTAGCACAGTTTTCTTACGATACCATTACATAGTCACACAGCAGTCAAACCTCATAGCGGCGCACCCGGAGAGGCACACTTCCAGTCTCAGCACTCCCAACCACCGCCGGCCTCGGTAACATCCCCAAACCCTCCACAATCTGCACCCCAGGGCCATCCGCCATCTCAAACACAAAGGTTTGCACAAGGACGAACAGCACAGCCTGAGACGAAACCAGACCCGGTCAAAACAATCCGGAACCAATACTCTCAGTGCGCAGCTGCGTACCTTGAACTCTGTCAATGCAAATAGCCTCCCTAGGCACATCCGCGCTCCATCACCGAATGTCATTAAATGACGGTAGCCATGCAGGGCTTCTCTGGCTCCATGAGTACCATCGTCCCCTTCGAACCACCGGGAAGGTCTGAACGTCTTCGCGTCAGGGCCCCACATGCTAACAGAGCAATTGAGTGCGGCGAACGGGACAACGATCACAGTCCCCTTTGGGATGCATACACTCTCGGTAAAGCTACCGGCAGCTGTGCGCATGGGCTCGCTGAGTGGGATGACGTCTTCTTGCGTAGCCTGTCATAGTCAGTTCGAGTAGTTTGTGTTGCATTTGAGTCTAATACGCACCGATCGCGGGATCTCTTTGACTGGTGCGTGGAGGCGAAGAACTTCGTTCGCCACAGCGTCCAGGTAGGGAAGCTTATTCGCGAGGTCGTCATATGAGGGGGGTCGGTCCGAACTCTAAACACTCATCGCGAAGCTTCGTCTGCACGTCTGGATTCCGCGCAAGTTCTACCAAAGCCCACTGTGGAGTTGAGAAAAACGGATGGAGCAGCGGACGGTTCGAAACTTACTGTCATGGTAACTGATAAAATGCATGCAACGGTGAACACCTGATTCTTTTGCTAGACGAATGCACGTTACCTGCAGTGGTTTCAAAGCCGGCGAGAAGGAGAACCCTTGCCTGGCGGAGATGGACATCAGCGTCCCATCGTTCAGGAGAGTTATATGATTCGTGTACCTCGTCTATTACTTCTTGTGGAGTCAGTCCCGCGCTCTCACCAGATTCCTCCGCTTTCACTACACAACAATTTCAGGGTTCACGATTTGGAAAATGAACGGCAGGACACACAGAGCAAACCCAAACACGATTTGTCCCCCTGCGCAGCACCGCCAGTCTCCTTGTCCTTGCGTGTCCGCGATAGCATCTCCTGGCATATTTTGCCAATTATCAGGCGAAACTTTCGGGAGAATTGTGTGCGAGGCAATGGCAGCTTCAGGATGGAAGGAAAATTTTGTGCCAATATGACCAAGATGTTGGAAACATTGGCGGATGAACCAAATGCATTCAGGACGTGCACGACCTCGGAGTCATTTCCATCTAGTGCGCCAAAGTCATGTGACAAGACGGCTATGCCCGCACTGTCGAGTCTATGTGGCAGTGTGGATAAGACATCAGCCTGGTAGAAAGGAATGGATATACATACGAGATATTATTCATCCTGCATAATGTGTCTGAGTGTGCAGGTACAAAACTTTTGGGGAGAAAATTTACCATTTTTGAACATCAATTACTGCACAATGAGTTCCTTGGTTCGATTCTATCTCATCGTCCCAAGCGATCACTGTCTGTAACACGTTTTGAGTGAAGTGCAGGGTGAATCGTTTAGTGACTGACCTTGTGAGCGGCATCATGAAAAACAGATGTCAAGCTGCGAATAGCAGCTGCGCTAAAGGCAGGATTGAGAGCCTTGCGCTGCCTGATAAATGAGAGAAAATGACATGGATTTAGCTTGTCACACTTCAATAGAGGTCTTACTTCCAACCTTTTGTGACTTTCACCATCGGCCCATAACACTCCTTTTCCGAGCTGTCAGTCGCATAAGCCCACTGTTACACTGTAGCTGTACAAGAAGGTAAAATGACATACCGTTGTTCGAACGGCGTTCTTGTTGAACGGAATTTGGTTATACAACCATGTGTCTCTTGCAAAGAAATGAGAGATTGCTTTCGGGTCCCATAGTATAACCTTGGACTGTCCAAAGACACCCGGGACCTTGTACACTGGACCGTACTCCCTGGCCCAACGTTCGTACAGTTCCGTTGTAAGGGTGGAATCTAGCACTGTCTTGGCGAAGCCAAACACCCAGCCTGGGCTCTGAGGTCCTCGTATGCGTGTCGTTCGTTGTTTTCGCCGATATACTTGCAGGAGATAGAGGGACGCCAGTACCAAAACCGAGATACATGTCGCTGAGCCTGGCAGGGGCGAGACGATGCAAATGTCCTTGAAGGCATGCCAAACGTCCCTGCCCCAGTGCTTGCTTTGCAACAAACTCATGGTGATGGTTGTTAACAAGATCGATCAGTACCCACTCTTAAATGTGAATGCTAGCCACAGCCTACCGTGACAGGGCAGCAAAAAGGCAGGTGAGATGCCCGAGGATAATGCCCGCTGACATGCCGGCCGCCTCTACATCAAAGCCCATCAGTGAAGTTGGCAACAGCCAGCGCCTGGGGAGCTTATATCTCATGTATAGTACTACTTGCTGGCAACCTGCAGACTGCAGTGCAGTCCAAACATGATTAATGCACGATTTCTATCAAACGAGAGAGATGGGGACAACTTTGAATTGCCAGCGGGTCAACAGCTGTCAACAGTTCGCCGATATATCCGACCCGGTTGAACTGACCTAGTTTCACAGGGTTCAATCGCGACATATGGCTGACGGCTGACCTCCATGAAGCTATCTGAAAGACTGGCGACCGTTGCTCGATTCCGAGTCTGTCATCTTGTATGCTAGTGACTCGGATGTGAGTGCTTCACGCAGCGGGACAATTTGCAGGTACTAGAACTGCGAGGAGTAAATTTTTGTTGGGGTGCCACCATGGGTCCTGGGAAGGAGGTATCAACGTTGATGTTTTCACTGTACAAGACGGCAAGACAATTGCATGCAGGAAGGACATAAAAATGATGACCAAATATCTTAGACTCAGCATTGTGAGGCGGGTATGAAGGTCGACAGTTCAATGTAATCAAGTCAAGCGGCAGCGGCAGCACAACGATCTCAAGTGTCTATGCAAGGATGACCAACACAAAACAGAAGGTGCACTGTTTGCTCAGTACCTATTTCCATACGATATGCCATTTTGCACCACCCTCCGACTTCTAATTCTGGAGCGAAGTAACCAAGTGCCTTCCTTTCGGTATCGCTAAAGGCTGAGCGCTCGAGCGCTGATACGCCTGTTGGAATAACATCCGAGTCGATATCACGATTACTTACGTTTGTTCCCAATATCAAACCCTGTGCCTCATTGTGCAGGAAGTGCTCCTACCGATTAGCGTAAGAAGCTATAATTCATCGTAGAATAGATGCGGTACGTTGATTGTGAAGTGTATAGATAAATGTACCACTGGTGGAATTTGTTCGGCCAGTAATATCTTCCTCTGCGCAGGACCTCTTACCACAAGTTGACCTGAGGAACACGTTTGGGGCACTTTATTGGGGTCACCCTTTCAGCAGTGCTTGTAAATTATTTCCTCTACCGACTCTTCCGTTGATACAATCGGTCTTCAGATCCAGCTATTGGACTCTGGAGGTTGTTGATTCGCGGATGGCTTTGAAACCCCTTCATCGACTTTTTGGCACACGTAACTTTTTTCCTCTTCATTGTAGGCTAACCAAATGTCGACAGTACATCGGGTATTATACGGTAGTAATATGATCAAGTTTGATGAATAAAAAGTGTCTATTGGCTTGTACCTCCGGGGTGTGTGTACGAATACATAAAATTGAGTACTCGACTGACGGCAAACAGTCTGAGCACAAAACTGCCGAATACGATCTCCATTAATATTAGTGTCTTGGAGAGCAAACATTAGTGGGATCCCTCGCAACTTTTACTTGTGCTTGCAGTGCAGAGGAGTGTTCTCTTCGTAGTCGTGAATTCGTTAGACTTCTTTCAGGACACTGCCATCATGGTATTTATGCATCTAAGGAGATACGAGTCTGTATGCACTATCGTGCAACCATCGTGGGACTTTACATCATACAAAGTGACTTATATAGCACCTATGCTGGAAATTCATTCATGCTTGTACGTTACAATCTGAGACATGCCTCTACCGTCATGCATCAGCGCTCAGCATCAGAAGTCACGATTCTCTCACAGAACAAATGGCAGTGCAGTTACTCTGGGGTATATAGTGTGGTGAACCTACTGCTGGTAGACTCGTCACGGTTCAGTCAGCGACAATGTCTTCCTTGGCGCAGGATCCTATTCCGCAACTTGATCTGGGCAACACGTTTGGGGCGCTTTTTATTGGGGTTATCCTCGCAGCAGTGTTAGTAAACTATTTGCTCATTATGCAGTCAAAAGCTGAGCGCTTCATGTGAACTGCCGTCGTAACATATCCAATGAACAGTCTCTTTGGTCTAACCAACGTTCAAGCTTTCATCTACTTGCAGGCGCATACAAGCGCGGGGATAACATTTTTCAAGCTGGTTGTACGTCCATGCTGCCTTGTTATTGGTTCTGGTATTGATGTCACGTTCTGGCAGGTTACCTGGCTTTGGTATGTGTCCTTTCGAGTTGCAATTATCGATCGCGTAGAGATTTTCCCCAAAAACTTTTAGGATATTTGATGCTCTGCACCTGGCCTTGACAATCCATTGCGTCTATTACTATCTGGTAACCAACTATGCGAACTTTGGTGTGCTCGCGGAAATCGTATGGAGTCTCAAAGTGAGTTTTTATATTGGCTCTCTGTGCAGCCTCTAATGGGTCGGGACAGCTTCAGTTAGTAATCAACGTAAGTTGTGTTTCCTGTTCTCTGTGATCCGCCCACAACACGCATTGCACAGATTTTCATTATTCCTACGGTACATCTGTAAGTTCAATAACTGTTACTGCAACATTCAAGTCACGTTTTGGTCGATAGTTTGTATGTCCATCGCATATGGAAAGGTGGTTATCCCCCTACTATCGTGAATTTGCTACATCTACTAAATGAAACTAGTAAGCAAGGGCCGATCAAGAGCTCTCCCGGCCATAGCATTGGTGGGTTTGCCATCGGGATTCCATCGCATTTCATTCTGTTGATTCACTGTCAGACCATAGTCGTGGTCCTAAGTTCAGGCGAGTCTGTTGCCTGCAAATGTTCTTCATACGATCTTGAACCTCTCCTCAGGTGTCGCCATCCGTGAGATTTCAATGGTTTTCTTGTTATTGGCTCATCATTTGACCTATTGATAGCCCTTGTGTGGGCGCAGTGAGTCGAGCGGCTCCTTAACTTCAGGAAATGCTGATAGTGAGTAGATATAGGGTCAATTTGTTCAAAGATTTGGTTGGAATCGAGTGGTCAACATACCTGTCCTTGGGGGCGGCTACTTTTGTTGATTTTGTCATCGCATCATCGCTATGCTATCTCCTCGCCACTTCGCGTACTGGGTTCTCTAGGTACGGAACAGTTCGTTCCCTATCGGCCTGATATACTAACGCAGATTACTCAGGACCGATTCATTCATAACAAAGCTCGTGGGCTATACCATCAGTACTGGCTGTCTGACAAGGTATCCCTCCTTCCAGCCTACCTCATGGTACCTTGACTAATATTTCGACAGTATATGTTCTATGTCAATCATAATCACAGTGAGGTTATATTCATTGTATTGTCTACAACCGAGGTCTCTGAGGGTTGCCTGCAGTGTGCTGTGATGCCGACAACCTTCATCTTCATCGGTCTGCAATTTCTAGTGACTAAATGTATGACCAACAATTCATTCTCTCACGATCGTGCTGACAGCGGTATATACCATTTCAAGTATATGTCAACTCGTTTATTGCATTCCTGAACGCGCGATACTACATGCAGGCCAACGCGATTGTCGATTCTCACCAATTGTATGAACGCCACGGTGCCTACCACCCGGAACTCCCCATTAGTGCGTCGCAAGACGAAGAGTTTCAGAAATCCCAGAAGGGCCCTAAGGATGAAGTGCTGCATATCACGCAACCTGCTATGGTTGGTGATTGTGTCATCGTTGATAGAGGAGGGCTAATTTACACACCCCTAGCCATAGTCGCCGACAGTGGAAATGAAGTCTTTCTCGTTATTGGTAGGCATGGATTATTAACTGCGTGCCTAATTGAGAGAACACTCGCAAACATCTGAGTTCGTAATAAATCATCATTCGGATCCTAACAGTATTTGCGGGAAGTAAGTCGTTCTGTTCTCTTGTAGGTGTATGACTAGATTCGATTTCACACCAGGTTCTGAAATGAACAAGCACAGGCTCCCTTCTAACCATGATGGAATTCGAAATATGTAATTTGTAAGCCAGCTGCAGGGTCGTCGGACTTTAGAAATGACGACGTCCTTTTGACGTCCTTGACAATTGTATTGATACATCATCATGCGCCACTAGATCCAATTGAAATTTTCTACCCGTTTAGAACAACTCGCGGGGAAAACGTGAGTGCCAGGACGAGCGAACCCGAGGAGGCTGGCAAGGTTTTGTTCGCGAGGCATGATGGTGCAAGGTTCAAACTTCAAACTTACGGTTTTGAAAGGATGGTGGAAGGATGAGATCTGTCCATGATGACTCAAGTACCGACTCATTCGCCGAGGGCTTCATTCTGTATGCAGTACATGGATTAGAAATGTATTGGTGCACCGTCCTTATAGATGGCAGTGCCGCGCTGACAAGTACTGCCGCTAGGTGCCTCATTCATCATGACCTCACAGTACAGGATGCATTCCCACCATCAATCCATCGAAGAGCAAATGACAATGCCGCCTTATCGCATTCTGGATCATATATAACAGAATGGCAAATCCACATCACTGCCAACAGAGTTAACACAGCCCACGATGTCTTCCTCGATGCAGGATCTCCTCTCACAAGTTGATATCGGAAACACGTTTGGGGCATTTTTTATTGGGGCCGCCCTTGCAGCGATGTTAGTAGACTTGGCAGGCTACTGTTTCTGACTAATTACATAACTCGCGAGACAGCTTCTTTGGTCTAACCAACGTTCAAGCTTTTATCTACCTTCAAACGCATAGGGGGACAGATATAACACCGTATAAGCTGGTCGTACGTCTATACTGTCTTTGTCAATTCAGTGATTCAATGGCTCTGTATCAGGTGTTCTGGCTTTGGTAGGTATTCCTTCGAGTTATAATTCCCGAGGACGTCGATTTTATAGTACTACCTCGATCTTGCAGGATACTTGATGCTCTACACCTGGCATTACTTGTCCATTGCACCTACCATTATCTAGTGACCAACTACGACAACTTCGGTGCGCTCACGGAAATTGTGTGGAGTTTCAAAGTGAGTTTCTAGTTTAGCCTTTTCCACATCCTCTATCAGTATTAATGGGCTTGTAGCTTCAAGTGTTGGTCAATGTATGTTGTATCTACTACGCTCTGTGATCCACATCTGACACATTCCACAGGTTCTCATCATTCCGATAGTACATCTGTGAGTTCGATTTGCACCATTACGTGCAAAAGTCTGATTTTGACCATAGTTCGTACGTTCATCGCATATGGATATGTAATTGTTTTCCATTATGAATTTGCGCATCACCTAATATGATCAACCTAGTGAGCAAGGGCCGAACAAGAGTACTCCCGGCTATAGCATTCGTGGGTTTGCAAATTTGATGTGATGTTTCATTCTGTTGATCCACTACCAGGGCATACTTGTGGTCCTATGTTCAGGTGAACCGTCACCTGGAAATGTTCTTCACTTGATCTTGAACCAATTTCCTCAGGTGTCGCTATTCGTGAGATCCTAAAATTTTAATGGCATTATCATTATTGGCTCATCATTAAACCCTATCATAGCTGTTGTCTGGGCCATGTGAGTGAGATGGCTCCATTACTTCTCGCATACACTGAGAAAACGAGTAGGTATAAGTGTCATTCGTTCGGGGATTTGATTAGAATCGAGTTCTGGACATATGGGGTTGTGGGCTCGGCTGCCTTTGTGGATATCGTTATTGCATCATCACTATGTTATCTCCTCGTTACTTCTCGTACTGGATTTTCAAGGTAAGGAGCAATTGGAGCAGTCTGCGTCTGATATGCTAATTGCGATTGCTTAGTACCGATTCATTCTTAGCGAAGCTTGTGGGTTATACCATCAGTACAGGCTCTCTAACGAGGTATTCGATTCTCCAGCTACCCAATAGTACCTTGACTTACATTTTTGCAGCGTATGTTTAATTATGGTTATCATTACAGTGAGGTCCCGCCTGTTGTACCATCAAATGTCTCTGACGCTCTCCAACAGTGTGCAGTGCTACCAAAGACCTTTATCTTTCTCGCCGTTGATTTTCTAGCGGCTAAATGTATGAACAGTGTATCCTCCGAGGATCGTGCTAATGAGGGGTACCGTTTCAAGTATATGTGAACTCCTTCTTCGCACTCCTGAACGCCCGATACTATGTGCAGGACAACGTAGATGTTGTCGATTCTTCTGAGTTCCATATGCGCCATGGCACCTATCGCCCGGAGCTGCGCATTGGCAGTTCGCAAGACCTGGAACTACAGGCATCCCGGAAGGACTTCAACGATGACGTGCTGCATATCACACACCCTATTCAGGATGTCGCGGTTAGTAGTTGGGGTATTGTTGATGGAAGAGGGTTAAATGACATGCTTAAATCACAGGCACCAGCAGCATCGTCGATGGAGATGCAGTCTTTCTCGCTAGCGTGATGGATTGATATGTATATATTGTTATTTCCTTGTGAGATAGCGCTCACAAAATCAATTGTGAGTTCTTGGTTACTTATTATCATGCTGTCCATATCATTTAAGGGGACCAGAACTCGCTCCACTACATCTTACGTCATTACATGCCCGGTTGCACTAGACAAGAGGGCCATCCATTGACAACACTGGACCATTGTATGTGAAACAGAGGATCTGCGTCTGGCACCGTTTACCGAGCACTTATGCTCAAATATGAAACGAGGCTGTCAAGCTTTTTGCACCCGAGGCGCGATGGTCCTCGGTCCTCGGTGTGGTGTTTTCTTCCACTGCGGACACTGCATCACTGCATAAGATGTGCTCCCACCACGAGTCAGCATCACGAGGTACCCATCATGGAAGATGATCACAGAGCAATGACAATGCACGTCCTTCGTTGCGGGACTCATAATACACTTCAGCGGGTTCAATTGTGCTACAGAGCGCTACAGAGCATTCTGTAGCGCTCTGTAACGAATTACGTTTTCCTGATGCATAGTACGGTGAATCCACTTCGTCACTGACAAAAATGGCTCAGGTAGCGATGTCTTCAACGCAGGACATCATCCCACAAGTTGACCTGGGGAACGCATTCAGCACACTTTTTATCGGTGTTGTCCTTGAAGCAATGTTAGTCTTAATCGCGAAATGGGTTTACGACGTGTACGAGCTGTCGTACGTGCCGCTACTTGTCATTTGATTGAGAATATCAACACATCATACTCGGCGGCGTGGTGCTCAAGCGCTTTATAGCGTACATCGTCCATTTGACCTTTATCTTGTGTCGACAGGCAGGACTTCTCGTAGGGTTATCAACCTGACGGTTATAATCGGATTCAGGGGTACGATAGGAAATTGACGCTTCTGGAACGCGTGGACCGCGATACCGTGGACAAAATCATCGAGCTGATGGAATTATACTGCGGTAATGTCCGCTGTTCGGGCACAGATTCCGACTGTCGATTCGCCTTGGTGAGATGTGTCTACAAGGTGTGGTTTTACCATGTTAGCGGGTGTTGTGAGATTGCAGCTTTGTTAAGGAGCGCTGAGCTTCCTCGTGACTCAGTACCCTAGTCTCATCCCCATCGACTTAATGGTGCGTGCGGATCTGTCTGTCTGGATCTCTTATCTGCAGTCGTGGCCATGTTTTAGCTTGAATGATGCAACAGAAAACTTACAAAGTGGTCGATAGTGGCCAGCTAGGTGGGTTGCAGATGCTTTAATTCAATGTTTTTGATCGATCTTCTTCTGCAGCCACGTTGTACTCTTCTCTACTTCGATTCTTGCCATCATGCACATGGATGCCCCTTAGATGTTCATCATTGAATTTCGGAGATTTCATAGGATAATGCAGTCATTCGCCCGCGGAATGGTCTTCACATAATGCAACGCCGTATCATCGCGATGAATAGCCCTCGGTTTCGCGGACTTTCGAGAAGCCCGGTACGTACCCTCCAGTTTCTGGTTTGGTCGATAAGACATATATATATGTACTCTCTCACTCAGTTAATCATCTAAGTACTAATTGCTGGACCAAATGGATGATCTTCAGTATTCTCTTGACCTTTTCAAACACTTAGGGCATCGCTCAGTTTTACCTTTGGTTTCGCACCCTATTTCTACGACACGCCAAGCTGCAGCGACTGGCGACCTTCCTGATCTGAATAACGTCCAAGGCGATGTTATATATCTCTTTCCTAAAGTAAACGACCAGTTCAATTAGCTCTTTTTTCAAGCATCCTCAAACATGTCCGCTGACAATTTATTCTAACAGAAAGCCGAGAACTTCGTATTCTTCAGGATCAACAGCGTAGTATCGTTCAGAACTGCTCTGCAATCCTTCAAGCCAACGACTGCGGAAGACGTGAAAGACAATCTTATCTCGATCGCTGTGGCAAAGGCAAACGCTCATGAACCAAGCAGTGTCCCGACAGTCGATATCGCGCAATACCAGATTTCATTCAGCCGTGCCGGCCTGTATTTCCTTGGCGTGAACGAGGACACTGGAGATGTTCGCTTCGACAAGCGCTGCATGAATGACGACAAGGAACTCATTGGCGACACAAAACAATGGGACCCTATGTTTGTCAAAGCAAAATCTGACCCGGTGAACGGATCAGTGCGTGACGATACTGGAGCTCTGCATGGTGTCATTACTGTCGCCGGAAGCAGTGAGTATTTGTTATTTTGAAGGAACTGGTCTTCTTGACGCACATTCAAGGCGCCGAGACTTGCACCAAAGCTTCAAACGAGGTCATAGACCTATTTGGCTCATCGATAACGGTTTGCCGGCGGCAAGCCAGTGGAAGGAAGGGCTCGACCACCCCCTTACAAAGGGCATGAGCATTTCGGCTTTCGAGATGGGATCTCCCAACCTTGTCTACGGTGAGTATTTCCCGGACATCGCGTTTGTGCAGTAGGACTTCTACATTCCCTCAGGGGTCTTGTTATTCCTCGTGCTGGCCAGCTTCAAGTTGATCCTGGAGTGATTATAATGGGATATCCAGGAGATCCTGTACGGGACGATCCGACTACCAAGGTGAAACGTCCGGCCTGGACCAAGGATGGGACGATTTCGGTGTTCAGGAAGCTCGAGCAATCCGTCATCTCTTTCGAGAATCATGTGCAGAGGAATGGGCCTCGTTGGCGCGAGTTCATTCCAGGAGGCGATATATCTCCTCCACTCAACAACAAGAAGCTGAAGATCTCTTCGGGGCACGGTTTATTGGGAGGTGGAAATCGGTGCGATTCGACGATGCAATTTACACTGATGCATCGAACTCATTGAATACGTGCTTGTGACAGGGCGCACCCCTTGCTAAATGCCCCTTCCGCGACAATCCAAGGTGGCGCTTGACCCAGACCTCAACAATGACTTTGACTACGTCGTTCGCGATAAACCGAATATATCACAATATGAACCTAGTGATTACTACTGCCCATTCACTTCACACACACGCAAGATCGCGCCACGTAATTTGTATCCTTACATCGACGCTAAATTCCTCGGATCGGGTTCGATAGTACGTGCAGGGCTCCCGTATGGTGATGAGGTGAGAAAATTCACAGACATTGTGCATCATTGCTCCGCCTGATTTGTGCTGTCTCCTGCCTTCAGGTTACTGATCAAGAACGACGCGATGTAGCAAGAGGAAACCCTGAGTTACCTCGCGGGCTTCTGTTCAATTGCTATATGTCCAGCTTGGACTCAGGATTCGTTCGTCATATGATTGGATACGCGAGAAATGATTACTGGCCCATGACATCCCTAGTGCCACAGAAGAAGGGTAACTAATTCAAAGAAGTTCTTTACTTGTATGTCACTAACCAATAGATTCTGATTCGATTAGGTCAGGACCCTGTCATTGGTAGCCCGCCAGTATATACACCTGCTCAGCTCGAAGGCCCATCTCCCTTAGTAAATTCCGGGGATAAAGTCGACCTACAACTCGCCGGTGCGGATGGTGCAACGTTCGAGGTGTGCGGATTCGCTAAGGTTACCCCTGAGGGTGTGATTCCACCACCCGGTGAACCGAACCCCTTCTTCATTGCTGCGAGGGGAGGAGAATACTTTTTTGTTCCTTCTGTCTCGACCTTGAAAAGTTGGGCTAGTGCAACCACTACTACTACAACTGAAGTTTGCACACTGGCGAAGGAGCAGAAAGCAACGGTCGATGATACCAGCAAGGATTTATATGGCCGTTTGTCATCCTCTACTCAGGTTAATACCTTCGATGTCGAGGACATATACGTCACGAATGAGCAGTGTGACAAGAACGTTCAAATCCGTCTCAACGCAGAACAGATGGACGACAACACGATATCCCAGATCAAAGAGGTCAGTCTTCCGATTTCCGTTGGCCTGCTAGACATGACGGCTGGTGCAGGTTATTGGTTTCCATCTCAAACACGAGTACTGCCAGGGTGAGACACCGGCAATGAGTTCAAAGATACAGCCTGTTATCCTCAACCAGGTATGTGATTTTTCTTACTCTCTGGTGCCCAAGTGACGTGGTATGTTCTGTGACAGGTTAAAGTAGGTTGAAAGAGTAGTGAGGATGTGTTTGGCGAGGGCGACGTGAACCTTCTGTTCACGAGTAAATGTTAATACAATATTTGTCTCTCTTGTAACACCGTCTGGTTTTCAATGTCTTAAGTGTCAAAACAGCGATACGGCTGGCGACGTAGTAACTACATATTACACTTAAGAAAACAACGCCTTGCCTCCTGACCGCTCCTTCCGAGATAATATGGTGACTGCTGGAAGTACCAGCACACATCGTTATACTCCCATTAATACACATCACTGATCGCTTTATATGCATGAGCTCACCAAACTTAACGTACATCCAATGTACGGTCTCCTGCGGAGCCATAAACCGAACCATGGTCACGACCCATTCGATCATTTCCCGCCTCTCGCAGCTCATATGTGTATCCACATCCCTCTTCTCCACCAAGTTCTACCACACCCCTCCTCCACCATTCATTCACTCATCATTCTCTCCCGATGTCAGCCTCGTGTGCTGATCGTCCCGGCCGTGTTTCGTGCTACAAAAAGGCTGTTAGTCCAACGCGTTGTTGCCTTCCAGATGATTCCCACGTGTCAGACCGCAGTGAACTCTTCACGATATGATTCACCCATATATCTTCTCTGAAGAGAGACCAGCGCGGCATCCTGAGCATATTACCTAGTATCTGCGACATTGTTTCTGTCATGAAACGTAGATGATTGCGATTATGAGTTACTTACCTCCCGATGCATATGGTCTATGTTGAGAATACCTTGCCCGCCCTGCGCTACTATTTTGCTTATGAATGGGCGTGTCACCATCTAGAATCCAAGATCGACGAGTGATAGACTTGTATGCGAACAAAATATCCGGCTTTCCATTCTTCTGCGAAATCCTGCAAGCCTGATGCGAATGCAATTGGACTAAGAGAATTTTAGTCGAACGTAAGGATATGCTACCTGCGAGAAGCAATCCCTTACTGAAGATGGATACCTGGCGAGTGACTGTACTGTGCCATTCCAGGACGGCAAATAAGCTGGCGTCAATTCGCGGAGGTCAAGTTCTTCGGTATTCGTCGTGGTCGAACTCGCTGGTGTTTTTCAAGGGATGGCAAGCTTGAGCTATGACGGGAGTGGGATGGTGTTATCAGTAGGTGTGTGGTCACATGGGAGTATCAAGTGTTATCCTTCAGATCTCTATTCTGAGATACACGTGAACTTCACTTGATGGCTGACTCTGCGATCACTACAGTGCGAGCGCGAGTCATCGAAGACACGCCAATTGAATTGACGTTGCCCGTGTCAGGATACGTAGGGATCAGATGTCATTCATCCGAGAAAAAATTTGCGCTACTAAATAGTTGCTCAGATATATCTGAGCTTTCATTTAGCAAGACAGACGAGATGGCACAAGCAAAATACGTACACGATATTGAATTTAGTGTCGCACACCTGTACAGGGTCTCTCCTTCGTAAGTACTACTCAGTAGCTTCACACATGCTCTGGCATAGGGCCGCCAGCCCGCCACAGGCCCATGTATACCATCCACACGTAGCAGCAAGGGAGGAAAAAACGTTATCGGCGATGAGCATCAGGAAATGTAGAGGTACCAAAAACTGAACTCAGGCAAGTTTGAGGAGTCGTCAAAGAGCCACGCATAGAATTTGATCATGCCAAAGGCAAATTTATCCGGCTTCTCCCGAAGGACTGAACAGGGGAAAGCGTGTAGCAAGATGCAGGAGAAAGTGCAATTATCACACGACTCTAAAATCGAATGTGTGAGCGCATAGCATCAAAATCGAAGAATTGGGTATCACATACCAGGGGGTGTCAGTGTTATCCCATGCCAAAGCTTGTAAGCTGTGAAAATACTAGGGACTGACCTTGGCCTATACACGATGCACCTCCAAGGGCACTTTACTCACTGAGGACCCTGTGTACCGAGACCCACAAAGGTAAATCAAAGGTCGTACTTACATCTGACAAAGTATGAGCTTTGTGATCATATATCATTCATGTAGTTGATACAGGGACGGGGACGGGGACGGGGACGGGAAGTAAACCGAGTAATGTAGTGGCCACACAATAAGATTGACCTTATGGCGCATACGATGAGCATTAAGATGAACATCGAAATATAAAAAGATACAGATATCTGTGGAATTTAGAAGCCGCACTGATAACTGGCTGCTTCCGTGCTCTCCGGTGATAAGCTGCCCTGCGTGTAAGCAGTTGAATCAGAATTCGGCGGATGACGGGAAAGAAGGTAGTCCTCGCTATATAACCAGCCCTCATCAGTTTAGGGAGCATCTGCTGCAGTGTCGCGCTACAGATGGATGCATTAAACCGGAATACAGTATGAAAAAATCGACCAAACGCACTTCTTTACCATGGGCGAAAGGGACATTGACAATAGGCGATAACGTAAGACCTACACGAATGGGCCATAGGCGGCGTGTGCGGGTTTTGAAGGCAGCAGATGATGATTAGGCGGTGGGCGGTCGAGACTGAAAAAATCTAAGTTGAAAGTGCGATGACGGCAGTCGACACTTACGTTCTGGTGGGGTTGCATATCTGGTGCCCGAATTACAGCATGCACCGAGGGAGAGTGATTGAGAAGTAGGGGTGACATAGCAGGGAACTTGAAGGGAACTGTCAGGTCGATACCAAAGAAACCATGACGGGTAGATCAACGTACATCCCGGGATCACGAGGCTGATCGTTCCGAACAGGAGCAGCTGCGTTTGTGCGAGAGGAGGAGGGAATGAGTCTGCGAATGTGACATAGAAGATGGGACTTTACATCATACAAACTTATATATATATATAACATCTTCGCTTGTGTAAACTTGGAAATTAATTTATACAAGGACTCGCTTTCGGTCTTTTACTATAGGTATGGTTGTTGATATTGAATGCGTCATAGCGCCATAAATTCTTTTTATCAATCTGATACGTTTTAAAGACCGACGACGCCGTGAAATGAAGCAGAGGTCGCCATGGTGCTGAGCAAAGAGCTGCAAAAAGGAGACGGAGCATGGATGCGTAACAACACAGCATGTCGCAGCAGACGGAAAGAGCTATCGGAAAGAGGGACAGAACGCAACAACACAGTATGACGCGGTGGACGCCATCGCCGGCGGCATCTCGTGCTTATATATGTTGTAGATGCTTATACGTTTTATAATAGACATGCCTCTACCATCATCCATCATCCATCATCGATTCATCCATCAGCACTCAGCACGATTCTCTCACAGAAAAATATGGCAGTGGAGTTAGAGTACTCTGGGGTATATATATAGTGCGGTGAACCTACTGCTGGTAGACTCGTCACAGTGACGAGTGGTTCAGTCAGCGACAACTTGAATGTCTTCCTTGGCGCAGGATCCTATTCCACAACTTGGTCTGGGAAACACGTTTGGCGCCCTTTTTATTGGGGTTATCCTCGCAGCAGTGTTAGTAAACTATTTGCTCATTATGCAGTCAAAAGCTGAGCGCTTCATGTGACCTGTCGTCTTAACATATCCCATGAAACAGTCTCTTTGGTCTAACCAATGTTCAAGCTTTCATCTACTTGCAGGCGCATACAAAGCGCGGGGATAACATTTTTCAAGCTGGTTGTACGTCCATGCTGCCTTATTGTCGGTCCTGGTCTTGATGTCACGTTCTGGCAGGTTACCTGGCTTTGGTAGGTGTCCTTTCGAGTTGCAATTATTGATCGCGTAGAGATTTTCTCCCAAACTTTTAGGGTATTTGATGCTCTGCACCTGGCCTTGACAATCCATTGCGTCTATTACTATCTGGTAACCAACTATGCGAACTTTGGTGTGCTCGCGGAAATCGTATGGAGTCTCAAAGTGAGTTTTTATATTGGCTCTCTGTGCAGCCTCTAATGGGTCGGGACAGCTTCAGTTAGTAATCAACGTAAGTTGTGTTTCCTGTTCTCTGTGATCCACCCACAACACGCACTGCACAGATTTTCATCATTCCTACGATACATTTGTAAGTTCAATAACTGTTACTGCAACATTCAAGTCACGTTTTGGTCGATAGTTTGTATGTTCATCGCATATGGAAAGGTGATTATCGCCCTACTATCGTGAATTTGCTACATCTACTGAATGAAACTAGTAAGCAAGGGCCGATCAAGAGCTCTCCCGGTCATAGCATTGGTGGGTTTGCCATCGGGATTCCATCGCATTTCATTCTGTTGATTCACTGTCAGACCATAGTCGTGGTCCTAAGTGCAGGCGAGTCTGTTGCCTGCAAATGTTCTTCATACGATCTTGAACCTCTCCTCAGGTGTCGCCATCCGTGAGATTTCAATGGTTTTCTTATTATTGGCTCATCGTTTGACTTATTGATAGCCCTTGTGTGGGCACAGTGAGTCGAGCAGCTCCTTAACTTCAGGAAATGCTGATAGTGAGTAGATATAAGGTCAAGTTGTTCAAAGATTTGGTTGGAATCGAGTGGTCGACATACATGTCCTTAGGAGCGACTACTTTTGTTGATTTTGTCATCGCATCATCGCTATGCTATCTCCTCGCCACTTCGCGTACTGGGTTCTCTAGGTATTGACCAGTTTGTTCCCTATCGGCCTGATATACTAACGCAGATTACTCAGGACCGATTCGTTCATAACGAAGCTCGTGGGCTATACCATCAGTACTGGCTGTCTGACAAGGTATCCCTCCTTCCAGCCTACTTCATGGTACTTTGACTCATACTTCGACAGTATATGTTCGATGTCAATCATAATCACAGTGAGATTATATCCATTGTATTGTCTACATCCGACTGAGGGTTGCCTGCAGTGTGCTGTGATGCCGACAACCTTCATCTTCATCGGTCTCCAATTTTTAGTGACTAAATGTATGACCAACAATTCATTCTCTCATGATCGTGCTGACCAGCGGTATATACCATTTCAAGTATATGTCAACTCGTTTATCGCATTCCTGAACGCGCGATACTACATACAGGCCAACGCGATTGTCGATTCTCACCAATTGTATGAACGCCACGGCGTCTACCACCCAGAACTCCACATTAGTGCGTCGCAAGACGAAGAGTTTCAGAAGTCCCAGAAGGACCCTGAGGGTGAAATGTTGCATATCACGCAACCTATCCAGGCTGCCATGGTGGGTGATTGTGTCATTGTTGATAGAGGAGGGCTAATTTACACACCTTTAGCCATAGTCGCCGATAGTGGAAATGAAGTCTTTCTTGTTATTGGTAGGCATGGATTATTAACTGCGTGTCTAATCGAGAGAACGCCTGCCAAAAAACGGAGTTTATAATAAATTATCATTCGGATCCTAACAATATTTGCGGGAAGTAAGTCGTTTTGTTCTCTTGTAAATAGATGTCCAGGTTCGATTTCACACCAGGTTCTGAAATGAACAATCACAGGCTCCCTTCTAACCATGACTCTTGTGATGGGATTCAAAATTTGTAATTTGGTGACGCCAGCTGCAGGGTCGTCGGACTTTAGAAATGACGACGTCTTTTGACGCCTTGGGACAATTGTATTGATACATCGCCTTGATCGTCACTGGATCCAATTACAATTCTCTACCACTCCCGTTTAGAACAACTCGCGGTTAAAACAGGGTGCCGGGACGAGCGAGGAGGCTGGCATGAAGCTTTTGTTCGCGAAGCGTGATAGTGCAAGGTTCAAAGATGGCAGTGCTGACACTGCCGCTGTGCCTCATGCATCGTGACCTCACAGTACAGGATGCACTCCCACCATCATCATTCCAGGTTACTCAAAAATGTCGATACACCTACTATCTCGTTCTGGTTCATATAGAACAGAATGGCAAATCTACATAACTGCCCACAGAGTCGGCGCAGCTAGTAATGTCTTCAATTCGCCCTTGCAGCGATGTTAGTACAGGCTACTTTTTGCATTCGACAAAGCCACTTCCCCACTAATGTGGGAGTCGGGATTACGTTGTTCCCGATGTCAAACCCTGTGTCTCACTGTGCAGGAAGTACTCCCACCATCAGTGTAAGAAGCTATAATCCACCATAGAACTGATAGTAATGCAATACATTGATTGTGAGGTATATAGATAAATATACCACTGGTGAAATTTGTTCGGCTAGCAATGTCTTCTTCCCCTGCGCAGGACCTCTTGCCACAAGCTGACCTAGCAAACACGTTCGGGGCACTTTTTATTGGGGTCACCCTTTCAGCAATGTTCGTAAATTATTTTCTCATCGCACAATCAATGCTGAACACTTGTCATCGTATTATATCTCACAAATAGTCTCTTTGGTCTGACCAATGTTCAAATCTTCATCTACTTCCAGACACACAGAGATACGGGGATGTCGATTTTTAAGCTGATTGTACGTATATCATACCGTCCCATTTCTCAGTTCAGTCATTGACGCTGCGACAGGTTATCTGGCTTTGGTAGGTGTTCCTTCAATTACAATTGCTGAACACAGCAATCTTACACTGTACCCCGATCTTTTAGGATACTTGATGGTGTACACCTGGCACTGATTGTACATTGCGTCTATTATTATTTAGTGACCAACTACGCGAACTTCAGTGCACTCACAGAAATCGTGTGGAGTTTGAGAGTGAGTTTCCTACTTTGACCTTCTATGCAGCCGGTAACACGTATTATATTGATGGTCTTGTGCAGGTTCAGCTAATACTCGATGTAAGTCGTTTCTCCTGAACTTTGAGATTTGCACCAGACACGCATTTAACAGGTTCTCATTGTTTGTACGGTACATTTGTAAGTTCGATGTGCAATGTTACATGCAACATTCTAATTGGTGCTGTCTCGGTCCATAGTTCGTATGTCTATCGCATATGGATAGGTATGTTAATATTCGTAGTGATGATTTGTTCCTACTAATATGACGAATTTAGTCAGCAAGGGCCGATCAAGAGTTCTCCCAATTATAACAATGGTAGGTTTGCAGTCGGTGCTCAATGGTATACCGTTTTGTTGACACGGTGTCAGTGCATAGTCGTAGTCCTATCAGAAGGTGAGTCTGTCACTGGAAATGCTCTTCACTCGATCTTAAAAATCTATCCAGCTGTCTCCATTCGTAAGACTTCAGTGTGCTACCTTTGTTATTTACTCATCACTCAATGTAATGACAGCTGTCGTTTTGGCGCAGTGAGTCAGACAGCTCCCTGACTTACGCGAAATTGCTGATAGCCGGTAGATATCGGGTCCGCGTGTTCCAGGACGTTGTTGCAACCGAGTGGGCAACATACCTGACTTTGGGCTCGATCACTTTTGATGATATCCTTATTGCGTCATCGTTATGCTATCTCCTCGCTACTTCCCATACTGGATTCTCTAGGTAAGGAGTGCTTCGTTTGCTGTCGTGATATGATATACTAACGCGGTCATTTAGTACCGATTCTCTTATAACAAAGCTCGTGGGTTATATCATTAGTACAGGCTGTCTGACGAGGTATCCCCCTCTCCAACACACCCCATACTTCGACTAATATGTCTGCAGTGTATGTTCAATGATAGCTCTAATCACTGTGAGGTTCCTTTTCTTGCACTGTCCATGATTGACGTCTCAGACAGCCACCTATAGTGCGCGGTGATGCCGAAGAACTTCATCTTTCTCAGCATTGGATTCTTAGTGACCAAACGTAAGATCAACACATTCTCTCAGGATCGTGCTGACTAACGGTACGGTTTCAAGTATACGTGAACTCGTTCTTGGCACTTATGAACGCAAGATACTACCTGCAGGCCGACACAGGCAGTGTGGGTTCTTCCGAATTTCGTGTCCGCCATGACGTTTACCGCCCCGAGCTACGCATTAACACGTCGCAAGACGATAAGCCTCAGACAGATGTGTCCGATGATGTGGTGTTGCATACCACTCGACCTATCCAGGCTGTCATGGTTGGTAATCGTATTATTGTTGATGCAAGAGGGCTAACGACAAAGTTTGTCCACAGTTGCCAACGATGGAAAAGGATTCTTTCTCGTTGGCGTGATAGACTACTAGTAGGCATGCATTATTATTTGCGTGTTTCCTCACGAGTAGCTCTCACAAATAACTTATGAGTTCGGACTAAATTATCACTCCCTACCCACCATATTATGGATGTACTCAAATTGCTAGCTGTGAAACATCGACATTCTGTCTGACTTGCATTTCATATGACCTGCACTATCCCAAGCCACGGCTCCTGGTCTTGTATGTTCGTCCGTACTCTTCCCCTAAGCATTCGTTTTTATAATTCAGTGGCCGCGGCGGTATCCAGCTTGGCCAAACACCCAACTTGGGCCCTGGGCCCGAGGCGGCGCCGCGGTATGCATGTCGTTCGTTGGTGATCTTTGGCGACACAATTGCAGGAGATGAAGCCTGAAGGGACACCATTATCAAAACTGAGATATCTATCGACCGCGCGACGTAGAGGTCCGTCAAATCCAACCGAAAGTGCTTCACGCATTGCTTGCTTCGAGAGAAATGAATGGTTGCGAACAGGGCTAAGTGCTACATGGGAAAGACCCTGCCACAACAGCACGGAATCGTGTTACCTACTAACTCGTCTCGTTTATGCGTCGTTTTGTTCACAATTCCTTGCCGAACTCATACCCAGCCTTACAATTTTGTCTATTATTATTTAGTGACCAACTACGCGAACTTTGGTACGCTCACAGAGATTGTACGGAACATCAAAGTGAGTTCCTAAGACATTCATTTTTCTCACTATTGAATTTTTAGTGACTCGATGTCAGAAGAATGTTCTTCGATGACTGCTGACCAATGGTACTGTCGTTCATCGCCGGGCACACCAACGCAGACATCACTGATCCTTCCGAATTTCAAGTGCGCCAAGGCGTCTACCGCCCGCACGCCCGCAGTTTCAGGCATCTCGGAAAGATTCCGATAATGAAGAGCTGCATATCATCATTGTCAAGAGCAGCCTATAGCGTCCGCCTGACCACCCAGACGTCACGACAAGTGACATATATATATCAGAGACACCTTACAGTACCTGACTCCTTTTCCCCTTTTTCATCCTACTTAAGACATCGAGCAACCGTCAACTCACCTCAGTCTCTTTACCCGTGACTGAGGTGAGTATTGTTAGTTCCCTCTCTTCGTTATATCATTGTACTCACTATATGCATTCATAGGCTCGTGTCTAGGTTCGTAGTAGTACACCAATTTAGTCTCTTTACCCGTGACTGAGGCTCGTGTCTAGTTCTCACCTTTGATAGGTTATGAGCCCTGCCTAAAGGATAGCGGCACTATCTCCCATCTCTCTTACTCGGACTGGTACTTCTCGAACGCTCGTTCACCCATCGCAGTTCCTGACTGGTTCAAACCAATATCGGAACTGTCACTCCTCATTGACCCCCTTACTATCACTATATTACCATGACGTCATCTTCGGACTCTCTCCCGAAAACTGAAAAGTACCCGCACGAGAAGCTTACCCTCGACGGCTCAAATTACTCCCAATGGGCAACTGGATTCAAGATGTGGGCTGGTGGGCTCGGGTTATGGCCCTATATCAGTGGGGATGAGAAGGAACCCTCACCTCCTGCTCCACTCACTGACCCGGACCAGAACGTCCTCCGGAAGGAGAAACACGACGAGCGCGTAAGGTTGTACAAGCAGCGTCGCTTGCTCGCCCTCAGTGCACTGTCTACTGCTATAGATGCCCAGGATTTTGTGTACCTCCGTGACACAGAGGACCCGAAGATAGGTTGGGACGCCCTGGCTGGTAAATATTTACCCCAGAAGGCTATCCGATTTAACCAATATCTTGATTGGCTCTTCACAATTCTGAAGGCACACGACAGTGCCTCGATTGCCGAGATGCTCCAGAGGCTCGTTGTGCTAAAATCTGACCTCGCAGCTCTCTCCATTAACCCTCCATCAGCTACAGCAGCAACCACCACGGCCACCCCAAGTCCGAACGAATACAAGGTTCCGGATGCCATATTTGTCCACATCCTGCTACGTGCACTCCCCGACTACTATGACCCCTTTCGTCAAACCCTCATCAACAGTAGCACGCCCCTCGACCTCAATGACATCGTCAATCGTCTGAAGACCCAGGAGCTTCATCGCACCGCGAACGGTGGTAACACTGAGCACGCTGCGATGTTCTCCGGACATCGGGGTGCTGTGAACGGTCCCTCCAAAACTGACCGTGTCCCTCCCAAAGGGTTTGATGAGTCGAAGGGCGATGGATGGGTGCTTGGGTGGCGCCCGAAGTGTGGACACTGTACCAAGGCTGGTCACATCTGGCTACAGTGCCGTGCACGCCTATCAAAGGAGGAGAAGAACCCGAAGTCAGCCTCACCCGTTTCTTCCACTGCCGCTATCGCCACTAACATGGAAGTCTCTCCGGCAGACCAACCTAATGCGAATGCCGTATCACACCCTCCTTTCGTCCTCTCCCTAAAAGAGCACTCTGCCAATATCTCATCATCTCTTAATGTACCCGCAGGTTCCCTACATGTAGACTCTGCTGCAACGGCTCATATGGAGCCTGATATATCACGCTTTGCTCACTATACGAGGCTACATGAGCCAATCCGTGCGAAACTCGCCGACAACCATGTAGTCATGGCCCCTGGCTGGGGAACAGTAAGGCTTGCCCTGCAGTACGAAGACACCTCAATGGACCGGGACTTTGACTTCCTCCACGTCCCTGACCTCCGGTGCACACTCATTTCGGTGTCGTGTCTCGCGTCTGAACGCATTTCCTTCATCTCTACCTCCAAAGGAGGCATGCTTAGTGCTAACGATGGCCAAGGGCCACCACTTGCTCATGTTCACCCTCATAATGGGCTGTACATGCTCGACGCTACATACGCTACCAGAAACGCTGATGCATCCGCGATGCTTGTCAAATCAGTCCTCCGCTGCCTTGTCCCTGCACACTTGGCATCGAAGATTGGGTCACGCCGGCTTCTCGACTGTCCTGAAGGCTAGTGAGCATGCTGATGGCATCTCCATCGACCCTGCATCCCTCCTTCCTGTTAGTGATGGTGCCGACGCCATTCATTGTGTGTCATGCATCATGGGCAAGCACAAACGCTCACCTTTCCCCACTTCTGCGCGGCGCGCTTCTGCCCCTGCTGAGCTTGTGCATTCGGACGTTTGGGGGCCCGTGAACGTCACCTCCTCCTCAGGTGACTCCTACTTCATTGTCTTCACTGACGACTACACCTGGTATTCCCTGGTGTACCTCATGAAGGCGAAATCCGACGTCTTCGAGCTCTTCAGGAAGTTCGTACCTTGGATGGAGACGCAGTCTGGGGGACGTATTAAACTGCCTCCGTAGTGACAATGGCGGGGAGTACGTGTCGCAAGAATTCCTTCAGTACTTGACAGGATCGGGGGATCGAGCATGAGGTGACAATGCCCTACACACCCCAGCAGAATGGTGTTGTGGAGCGCGGTCACCAAACTGTCGTGACCCGCGCCCTCAGCTGCCACCACCAGAGCGGATTCCCTCGTTCTTTCTGGGGTTGGGCGATCCTGAACTCGGCGCACATCAAGAATGTCCTTCCCTCCTTGGCCCTTGGTGGCCGTTCTCCTTTTGAGGCCTTCTATGGCCGCAAGCCTGACATCGCCTACCTGCGCCCATTCGGCTGCCTTGCTTACTCCCACATCCCTGACGACACCCGCCGCAAGTACGAGTTCGTCTCTCGTCGTTGCTTCCTGCTAGGCCACGTACGGAACGCTGGCTATGTCCTCTGGGACATGTCAGCTAAGCGTGTTGTGTGGTCTCGTCATGTACACTTTGATGAGTCCGTCTTCTACGGTGACCCTACTTCGTCCCCCCTACACTTGCTTGTGGGTGCTGCTAACCCCATACCTGTTGTCAGCACCTCAGTGGGAGATGCCCCTCCATCTGGTGAGCCGCCAGTGACCCCTGCTGTCACTGCTGTGCCGCAGGTATCAGTGGGAGGAAATGGCCCACCAGACGCAGACACAGACGCACCACCAAATGTGCCAAATGCGCAAAACGCACCACCAGCTCTGCCTCCCAACGCACCACCAGCTCCGCCTCCTGATGCACCAGCTCCTCGCCGAAGTGCACGACAGCGCCAGCCAACCCATCACATTGACCCAAGCGAACCCAGCACAACGGCCATACCCACCAGACGCGTCCCCGTAGCCGAGCGTTGGACCTACGTACCAGTACCAGCAGAGCCTGCACCAGACTCAATCGAATCCACAATGCACACATCAACAAACGCACCTTCCACTCCTACACCCACACCTTCGCCCTCGCCTTCCATCCCTACACCTCCCAAACCTATCATACCAAACTCCATCAACACGGCACGAACCCTACCTGAATGGCCACTGTGGTCAGACGCCTGCAAGTCGGAACTGCAGTCCATGCAGGACTTGAAGACTCACCGCCTGATGCCACTTCCAGAAGGTAGGAAGGCCATTGGATCCAGGTGGGTATTCTCTGTGAAGTCAGACGAGGACGGCAACGTCACTCGGCACAAGGCCCGCTTCGTCGCCCAGGGTTACACTCAGGTTGAGGGGATCGACTATACGGAGACATTCGCAGCTGTCGCTAAGTACGACACTGTCCGAATCCTCCTCGCACTCACTGCAAAGTTTGACCTTGAGCTGGATCAAATGGACGTACGTACGGCTTTCCTTAACGCTGAACTCAAGGAGGACATATACCTCAAGCAGCCAGCTGGCTTCGAGGACCCAGAACATCCGGACTGGGTTTGGAAGCTGGAGAAGGCGTTATATGGGTTGAAGCAGGCGGGCTATGAGTGGAATCAAACACTTGATGAGTATCTGCGGAAAGAAGGTTTCAAATTCGTTCGAAGCGAGGCTGATCACAGTCTGTACGTCCTCCACGAAGGAGACAGAGTTATCTGGCTCGTCGTATACGTCGACGACATGCTTACCGCGTCGAATTCTCGCGACTACCTCAACTCCTTCAAAGAACAGCTCAAGCAACGCTTCGACCTCGCAGATCTTGGCCCCGCCAGACATTTTCTCGGCATGTATATCACTCGTGATCGCGAGAAACACCTCCTATCCATCAGCCAAAAGACTTACCTGGAGAACTTCCTGGAGAATGCGGGAATGTCTCAGTGTAACCCAGTTGGCACGCCCATGACTCCAGGAATCGTACTCCAGAAGGCCACTCGAGCCCCCACTGTAGACGAGGCGATCACCATTGCATCCATTCCCTACCGCCGCACCATCGGTGAGCTCAACTATGCCATGAGGACAACTCGCCCCGATATCGCGTTTGCTGTGTCCTGCCTCTCTCGCTACATGGAGAACCCTGGCATTGAACATCACCATCAGCTCAAGCACCTGCTTCGGTACATCCGTGGTACAGCGGACCTCACCCTCGTCTTCGGCTTAAATGATGAGGGCCTCATCGGCCACTCTGACTCAGACTATGCTGCAGACCGTGATGACAGTAAGTCCACCAGCGCATACGTCTATCAGCTGTTTGGTGGTCCCGTCAGCTGGAAGGCTCAAAAGCAGTCTGTTGTTGCGACGTCAACAACGGAAGCAGAGTATATTGGACTCTCGAATGCCTCCCACGAGGCGCTATACCTCATCCAACTACTTCACGACTTCCGCGTCGACCCGGACCTATATGATCCCCCTCTCCTCTATGGTGACAACCAAGCTAGCCTCGCCCTATCCAAGAACCCCAAGTTCCACGAGAAGGCTAAGCACATCCGTGTCCATTACCATCTCATCCGCAGCCTCATCGACACTAATCAGATCAAACTCGAATACAAGTCAACGTCGGAGATGCTGGCTGATAGCCTCACGAAGGCATTGCCTCGTCCGGCCGTGGCGCGTCATCGAGAGGAGATGGGGCTCTGTCGTCCGGTTGGTCCGGCGAGTGGGAGTGTCAAGAGCAGCCTATAGCGTCCGCCTGACCACCCAGACGTCACGACAAGTGACATATATATATCAGAGACACCTTACAGTACCTGACTCCTTTTCCCCTTTTTCATCCTACTTAAGACATCGAGCAACCGTCAACTCACCTCAGTCTCTTTACCCGTGACTGAGGTGAGTATTGTTAGTTCCCTCTCTTCGTTATATCATTGTACTCACTATATGCATTCATAGGCTCGTGTCTAGGTTCGTAGTAGTACACCAATTTAGTCTCTTTACCCGTGACTGAGGCTCGTGTCTAGTTCTCACCTTTAATAATCATCTGTCCTATTCAGGCTCTCATGCACATGTTTGGTAGTTGCATCATTGTTGATGGAAATGCTAAATGACGCACTTTAGCCACATCAACGAACGACACGCATATGGCCTCGGGCTCAGGGCCCAAGTTGGGTGTTTGGCCAAGCTGGATACCGCCGCGACCACTGAATTATACAAATGCTTAGCAGGAGAGTACGGACGAACGTACAAGATCAGGAGCCGTGGCTTGGGACAGTCCAGGTCATATGACATGCAAGTCTCAGACAGAATGTCGATGTTTCACAGCTACCAATTGAAGTACGTCCATAAATATGGTAGGTAAAAATAGGGAGTGATAATTTACTTCGAACTCATAAGTTATTTGTGAGCGCTACTCGCGAGGAAACGCACAAATAACTACTAGTCTATCACGCCAATGACAAAGAATCCATTTCCATCTTCCCCGTCGTTGGCCACTGTGGATAAACTATGTCATTAGCCCTCTCGTATCAACAATAATACAATCACTAACCATGACAGCCTGGATGGGTCGAGCGGGATGCAACACTACATCATCGGACACATCTGTTTGAGGCTTATCGTCTTGCGACGTGTTAATGCGCAGCTCGGGGCGGTAAACGTCATGGCGGACACGAAATTCGGAAGAACCCACACTGCCTGTGTTGGCCTGTAGGTAGTACTTTGCGTTCAGAAGTGCCATGAACGAGTTCACGTATACTTGAAACCGTACCGCTGGTCAGCACGATCCTGAGAGAATGTATTGATCTTACATTTCGTCACTAAGAATGCTATACTGAGAAAGATGAAGTTATTCGGCATCACCGCGCACTATAGGTGGTTGTCTGAGACGTCAATCATGGACAGTGCAAGAGAAGGAACCTCACAGTAATTACAGCTATTATTGAACAAACACTGCAGACATATTAGTCGAGGTATGCGGTGTGTTGGAGAGATGAATACCTCGTCAGACAGCCTGTACTAATGGTATAAGAAACGAGCTTTGTTACCAAAGAATCGGTACTAAATGACCACGTTAGTATATCAGATCGCGATAGTGAACGAGCTGCTCCTTACCTAGAGAATCCAGTACGAGAAGTAGCGAGGAGATAGCATAACGATGACGCAATAAGGATATCATTGAAGGTAGCCGAGCCCAAAGTCAGGTAACTCGCCCACTCGGTCGCAACTATGTCCTGGAACACGTGGCTCCGATATCTACTGGCTATCAGCAATTTCGCGAAGTTCGGAAGCTATCTGACTCACTGCGCCAAAATGAGAGCTGTCATTGCGTTGGCTGATGAGTAAATAACAAAGGTAGTAACACTGAAGTCTTACGGATGGAGACACCTGAATAGGTTTTTAAGATCGAATGAAGGGTATTTCCAGTGACAGACTCACCTGCTGATAGGACCACGACTATGCACTGACAGCGTGTCAACAAAACGATATACCATCGAGCACTGACTGCAAACCTACCATTATTACAGCCCAGAGAACTCTGGATCGGCCCTTGCTGACTAGATTCGTCATATTAGTGAAAACAAATCATCACTAGGAATAACATACCTATCCATATGCGATAGACATACGAACTATAGATCGAGACAGCACCAATTAAAATATTGCGTGTAACATTGCATATCGAACTTACAATTGTACCGTATCAACGATGAGAACCTGTTAAATGCATGTCTGATGCGAATCTCAGAGTTCAGGAGAAATGACTTACATCGAATATTACCTGAAGCTGCTCGATATCATAAGTGTTACCAGGCTGCGTAGAGGGCCAAAGTAGGAAACTCACTTTAAAACTCCACACGATTTCTGTGAGCGCACTGAAGTTCGCGTAGTTGGTCACTAAATAATAGTAGACGCAATGTGTGATCAATGCCAGGTGTAGAGCATCAGTTATCCTAAAATATCAGGGTACAGCGTAAAATTGCAGTGTTCAGCAATTGTAATCGAAGGGACACCTACCAAAGCCAGATAACCTGACGTAGCGTCAATGACTGAACTGAAAGATAGAACAGCATGATATACGTACAATCAACTTGAAATTTGTCATCCTCGTGTCTTTATGTGTTTGGAAGTAGATGAAGATTTGAACGTTAGTCAGACCAAAGAGACTATTTGTGAGATATAATATGGCGACAAGTATTCAGTATTGATTGTGTGATGAGAAAATAGTTTACGAACACTGCTGAAAGGACGACCCCAATAAAAAGTGCTCCAAATGTGTTCCCCAGGTCAACTTGTGGCAAGGGGTCCTGCGCAGAAGAAGACATGATTGCTGGTCGAACAAATTCCATCAATGGTACATTTATCTATATAACTCACAATCAGCGTACTGCATTGCCATCTATTCCAACGTCAATTATAGCTTCTTGCGCTGATGGTTGGAGCACTTCCTGCACAACGAGACACAAGGTTTGATATCGGGAACAGACGTGATCGTGATATTGATGTTGTTCCAACAAGCATATCAGCCATTTTTAGCAATACCGAAAGGAAGGCACTTGGTCACTTCGCTCCAGAACTAGAAGTCGGAGGGTGGTGAAAAATGGCATATCGTCGTATGGAAATGAGTAGGTGAACCATCTGTTTGTGTCGGCCATCCCTGCACACACACTTGAGACCGCCGTGCTGCCGTTGCAGCTTGACTTGGTTACATTGAACTGTCGGCCTTCATGCCCGCCTCACAATGCCGTGTCTCTAAAGATGGCTGTTTGATCTCATTAAAAGGGGAAGTTAAGGGGCGATGATCGGGGATCTCACAAGAACTCCGCACATCGCATTTACAGGTTGAATGCTGATGTACGAGCGGAGTCAAGACGTGTGGTTTGTATCTGTATCAGCATTATTAGCGCTGGTGCTTCACATGACAAAATACAAGTAATCGTACTGTAACTTAGTATGGTTCATGACGCGTGACCCCCGATCATGCAACAGGCTTGAATGTATTAGCTGGTGATTGCCGGGAGCAAGACCACACAAGCAAGTGTGGGTGTACTAACGTCGAGTTAAGGTAACGCAAATATCGACGAAGAACTGACTCCGTGACTCTTCTTTGAAAAAGTTGTGAACGGGGCGAGTAGAGGGGATATGTTAAGAATTGGTAATGCCGGTGAGAAGCGAGTATAGTGACTCGACGGCATCGTCGACTGTAATGGTCGTCCGAAAATACAACTGAATCGATGGAGCCATGGCAAGCGGTTCCAAGGATCCAAGGATTTGCCCTAGCATCATAGAAAGACACGCGGGAATCGTTTGCTAGCGTTCTTTGGCATGATTCTGCGAAGGTGCATCAATACAAATGATCCGACGGGCGTGTTCCATTGTAGATGCACCAAAAATGATGGCCTCATGAGATTCAGACCATACCCTTTATGGACTCGCAGGTAGTAAGATGCGCCCATTACAAGCCGCCAGATATGTCGATCAGAAGACTACGGAAGTGTGCGCCGCCGAAGACATTCTTCATATTTGCTAACCTGGTAAAGTTCGAACTAAACCTGGATGAATCACATTCTTTGGAGGCCCATGAGAGATAGCATCCAAGAGACATAACGAACATGAACAGCCTGGTGAAGCGGGGTATGCCTTGAAGTGGATGGAAAGTAACGATAATCCAGGAGTTCGGTCAGCTGCAAGGAAGGAGTGCTCAGCTTGCAATTGCCAGCGACCGAATGCCCTGCTTTGTCTCGATCGGGTCCCAAAGATGTTGTTCCAATGCAACTGCGCACTAGCCTGAGTGCTGGAAGGCGGATCCAACTTGAACGTCCTCGACGAGTGATCATTAATTAATTGATGATGAATATTTGGCGTACATGTAAGTTATTTGGTCATCATTTTTTCTGCCCTTCCTGCATGCAATTGTCTTGGCGCCTTGTACAGCGAAAACATCAACGCTGATACCTTTTATCCTTGCCTTCTCATGGCACCCCAACAAGAATTTGCTAGCATTCATCGCCGGGCACACCAATGCAGACATCACTGATCCTTCCGAATTTCAAGTGCGCCAAGGCATCTACCGTCCGCAGTTCCAGGCATCTCGGAAAGATTCCGATAATGAAGAGCTGCATATCGTCACCTGTCCTATTCAGGTTTCGTGGTTGGTAGTTGCATCATTGTTAATGGAAATGCTAAATGACGCACTTTAGCCACAGCCGCCAATATTCTCCATTAGCGGGAAAGCTTCAAACTACTATTTATGAATTAGTATGTTATCCTTATGAGTGCGTGGTGTTATCCGAGTAAATTATCATACATACCGCAACAATTATCGGAAGGTACCTGCTTGAAGTTTGGTATTGCGGTACATTGTCATTTTGCCGGAGCCTAGTCGGGCCATAAGATCGAACAAAGATATGGAAGGTGAGCCCTTTCAAATATGTATATGATGCCGCAAAGTCGTCAAGGTAACCTTACTGCAGTATAGAAGGAACGACCGTCTTCATTCATCTATGGTCCTGCGAGCTGTCATGTCACAGACCTAGGCTCGATGGCATCTTCCGACTCCAGACACCTGCTGTGAGAAAAGCTGATATACTTAGCACCAGTACAGCACAATTCGAGATCTAAAATAGTGATTGGCGCCCGCCACGCGATCGGTATGCCACGAACGTGACCAGCCCAGAAGATCTTCTCCTACTGATAAGTTCGCGAGGTTATTATGGACTGCGTGTACACTGCCAGCATGCGCCATACGGTATACCGTGACAATCGGGCATATACGGAAGCTTGCGGAAGACCATGATTAAGGAGATGAGTCAGACAGGATTGCAAGCGCTTTGTCAGCGACTTCGCCATCGAGCTCGCATTGCGCAATCATTAATCATCCCAAGCAGTTGCAATGGAGGTAAAATTTCTCTCTTTAAATTACTGGCGTGCGTACATATAAAGGCTTACCTATTTCTGCATCGCTCAGCCTCCATTTTCCCGCACCTTTATCTTCTACTTCAGGTTTACCCCACGTAATTGATACCCCAGTGTGATATGACCATCTCCATTTCCGCCACCAACGGCCATGCAAATGGCGTGAAGCATCACTTGAAGCGCTCGTCTGAGCACGGTTTTTCTACGCGAGCCATCCATATAGGTTCAGAGCCAGATCCCTACAACTGGCGCCGTCATCCCTCCTATATCTCTTAGCACGACATATAAGCAAGATGAAGTAGGTGTACACAAGGTTGGTTCAATGTCTTTTACTGCCATGCCGTAGGATACTCATGACGTGTATGGTGGATAGGGTTTTGAATATTCTCGTTCTGGCAATCCAAACCGTGATGCATTAGAGCGCACCCTTGTAGGCCTGGAAGCAGGCGCAGGACACGCTATAGCGTTCGCTTCTGGTAGTGCCACGACAGCAACTATCTTGCAGTCTCTGGGTCCAAACGCGCACGTCCTAAGTGTGAACGATGTCTATGGCGGTACGTTTAGGTACATGACGAGGGTTGCGAAGGAAACTACGGGTACCGAGACGACGTTTCTAGACCTGGAGAACGCAGCAGACGATGAAATACTAGGTGCTATAAGGGAGAATACCAAGGTTTGTCTTCCAGCATTTAAATTTAGCCAGCCACTCACACGAACCCTTCAGCTTATTTGGATCGAATCACCAACAAATCCCACCCTCCGACTAATTGATATTCCGCGCATAGTAGGTCTTGCGCGCCAGGCTCCATCAAAGCCGCTCGTGCTCGTAGACAACACCTTCCTCTCTCCGTTCTATGGCTCCCCCACTCCTACAGGGCGCTGACATTGTCATTCACTCCCTAACCAAATACATTAATGGCCATTCTGATGTCGTGATGGGCGCTGCCATCGTCCCCTCCTTGTCCACACCAGACAGAGACTACGACGACCTCGTCCAAAAGCTCCGCTTCCTCCAAAATGCCCACGGCGCCGTCCCGAGTGCATTTGACTGTTGGCTCGCCCAGCGGGGCGCCAAAACTCTCGCGGTGCGGATGAAGGCTCACGGTCTGAATGCACTTCGCGTCGCCTCTTTCCTGACTTCGCACCCCGCCGTCGAGCACGTCATCTACCCCGGTCTTGCCTCGCACCCGCTACACGCCCTAGCACGCGCCTCCCTCAGCCCGCATACACAGCAGTTCCTCAGCACCCTATCGGCATCGGCCCTTGCGCACGGTATACCTTATGGCGGGATGGTGTCATTCCGTCTACGTGGTGGTGCAAGAAGTGCAGAGGCCCTTCTGCCGAAATTGAATCTGTTCACGCTCGCTGAGAGTTTGGGTGGTGTAGAGAGTCTTGCAGAGTTACCTGCGCGGATGACCCATGCGAGTATCCCGGCAGCAGAGCGCGAGGCATTGGGTATTGAGGGATTGGTGCGCCTGAGCTGTGGGATTGAGGAGGCGGATGATCTGGTGGAGGATTTGAGGGGATGCGTTGGATGGGCTGGAGGATGAGGATAGCGGGTGCGAGAGTGGGCTGGTGACGCCGTCTGATGTGAGTGATGATGGGGTTGGTGGGGCTGATGGTGCGAACGGGCTGCATTGATTGTAGATTTTGGTATTTATTACCGTAATCGTTTATATGCCTATTAGTAACTAGATGGTATACTATTGTGTAGGTTAACTTTTCATTGTGCATCAATGTACAAGCTCCGTTGAACGTCTCGAGAACATGCGATCAGTGAAATGTAATACACTGGATATGCAGAATTTCAAGAGCGTGCGGCTGAATCATGTGTATATCGGAGGACTGGCGCGGCTGGAAATGTGCCTGCCTCTGGCAGACAGAAGCTGGTATAGCCTCGACTTGATGTTGAACGCTGCCTTCGACAACACTCTACCGCAAGTACTGACCAAGCTACGCCATGGACTCCAGTAAGAATTGACGCCTAGGTCACAGCATCATCTGTTGCACAGGTTATCGATTATCACCTAAGCGGGCGCCTGCAAGTACAGCAAGCGAAAAAGCATATCTAACAGGTCTCTTCATTACCTCCACTATCACTAACGTCCCCAATCATCATCATGTCAGCGAAACAGAAAGAGGTAAATAAAGAACTGCTGTCAGACTCATCAGGACCAGTTGCTCCCCTGAAGCGGGAAAAGGATCCGCCACCCTATGGTGCACAACACCGCCAGGATGCACTTTGGAAAGCACTCAATGTCAAGCAGGAGGGAATGAAGCACTCCCTCCCATGTGGTCTAAGATGGAGATTGATGATTACTTTCCACTATATCGCGATGGGACACTCTTCATGATGACATATGTCCGACCTTTACCGGGGGTGCGACTAGGTGAGCGACGAAGAGTGCGACGAGAGCGAGAGTCTCACGGTCAAGCATAGATGATGCCGGGCATCTCATTCCTGGATGTGAATGGCACATCTCACCAGTCGGTCGGTCCTACTTTGTCAACCACAAGACTCGGACCACATCGTGGCAGAAACCAATAGCAAAACTTCCAGCAGGGAGTTTGAGGCCAGAGTGCGCCATCAAGTGTAGTGGCTCGTGGTACAGCCATGAAATTGCCTACCTGGGCACCAGTAGCAATATATTGAGTATCCTGGATTCTCAAATTCGCCAGTGGACAAGAGATGGACGGCCGGTGGGAAAGCCTCTCGGCAGCGACGTAGGAGACGTATTCACAATAGCAGTGTCTCCGGATGGATTGATGGTTGCAGGTGAATGTGGAGATGGCACAGTCCGACTGTGGAACATAAAGGAGGGGAAAGTGGTAGGTCACCCATGGGAGGGGAATAGAGTGAGGTGCCTCGATTGGTCACCTAATGGGGCGGAGGTAGCAGGTGGATCAACTGACGGCACTACGACGATGGAACCCAGTCACTGGTCGACAAATTGCACCCCAAATAAAGAGAAGCGATGGAGCTGTGTGGACAATCAAATACTCTCCACAAAGCGACAAGTTTGCGAGCACCAGTGATGCAAATATTATTCGCGTGTGGTCAAAGGACGGCGAGATACTCATTGAGATCAAGGGACATGACAGCTGGGTGATGTCGCTATGTTGGTCCAAGGATGGCGCATACATCTTCTCTTGCTCAAATGATACCACCATCCGAAAATGGCAATCGATTGACGGGGAAGAACTAGTCGTTTTTCGAGGTCATACCGGAGCCGTTAAATCCCTTTGTCTGTCTCCCGATGGATGTCATCTTCTCAGCGCATCAATGGACTGCTCAGTCCGCATCTGGGACCTCGAAACCAATCAGCAAGTTGGAGACCCATTCTGGCACGACGACGAAGTCTGGTCTGTCGCCATGTCCTCCGATGGTCAATACTTTGCCAGTGCTATCTGTGGACCAGATACAAAAATCTATGTGTGGAGCCTGGAAGGAGCCCTCAAGCGCGCTCGTGGGATTGGCGTGCGTGTGTACATTACTTTTGTTAGTGTCTTTTCTAAATAGGTTTGCGCATCGGTCAGGGCGATGCAGAGTCCAACGCGAAGCCCAAGGCGAGTTTTTATTTATTTTATTTCATACCTCTTCTAACTTCTTTATCAGGGATGTGCACCTCGATATAAAGATGTGTGCTAGTTAATTTCGATTGATCTGATCCTTCGCTTATTTATCTCATTAGATTTCTTTCACGCCTAGACCGCAAAACAACAACTTGAACAGAGGCTTGGCGAGATATGTGAGTTTAGTTCTTTCTTCCTGCCTCTTGCTAGCCTGACACTGATGCAGGGCAATGATTTCTGGGGTGATGACGCAAACCACACGCCTCGTCGCTCAGCGGACATATCATCTCCGCGTCGTCTGCGTGACTTCTTCGGCTTCCTGCGGTCTAGCACCCGACCTGCAAATGCGCCGCAATCAATACTGCTTGAGCCCCGGAGTTGGAATTTTAACTTATTTTCAGCAGGAAGCTCTATACGCACCATTGAAGTAGCTGCCGGTCGCAAGAAGAATGTGAGTGGCTTTCATCGCTCCTTTTGATATCATTGAAATCAATATATTTGTAGAGAATTTTCGTTTCCCCTCCCACCGCAGCAGAAATGGCCCGCGCAGAAGCGGCTGCAGCTATGCAACGTACCAATGGCAACGAGGCTGGCAATTCGACACAAGCAGGTCAACCTCACGCTGTGCCGGGGATACAAGTGTCTCAGAGGACGACCAACGGAAACGCAAGGCACGGGCAGTGGAATGGGACATATTTCTTATGAAGTGAGCTGCTGCGGATTTTTCTTTGGTCGTCGTCGTCCCACCTCTCATCAGTCATGATGTCGTCTACTAAACTAGTTGCTTCAATGTTTTTCTCTAAGTTGTGGGCGTTACAGACTATTTCGTACCCATTTATACACCTCGTAGGTGTTGCATTTTACTTGTCCATGTACTTGTAGATGAAAGCCATACACTAGCTTCTCAAGTGAAGACGAAAAGTAGTTCTACCAGCAGGCTTCATTAGCATACTAAGGTAGAGGTCAAGGAAACTCGACGAACCGTGGCCCATGGTATAATTTCTAACCACAACTGCCACCAGTGTCGAACCCGACTAGTATTTCGCGAACTGTTCAATTTAATGATCAATCTCACCATTCGTATTGCAGTTCAACATCAATGAGTTCGGTTCAATGTCAGTGTTTCACTCTCTGACCCCAGTAGCACTTCCTGGTAGTCCCCGGTCATATGAAGATTCCATGAACGTCCCTTCATGTCTGGAAGGGACCCACGTAGAGCTTTTCAACTCTATCACACGATTACTGGATAACCGAGACAACGAGTGGGATCATTTGGCTGTATGGTACGGCGGGTGTCAGAAAGGCTGCCGTTGCGTTCACTATGACTGAAAGGATGAGAAGTCTGAAAGCAACGGAGCGGACGAATATCGAAACAAACGGTTTACAGGAATATTCTACTTCATGAGGCATTGGGTATCATATGAGGGGCTGGGGCGCTTGAGCTGTAGGATTGGGGTTTGGCGGAGGATTTGAGAGATGCGTCGATAGACCAAGGGTAGTGGGTGAGTTGGATGAGAGCGATGGTGGGCCTGGTGCGGCTGATCACGGTATGAATGGGCTGCATTGAATCCTGTACCCGTTGGTGTTAGGGCTAGATGCAGAAACGAGCACGCGGCCGGGGTGAATCATGTATAATGATTCAGCCTATTCGCCAGCAAGAACTCACCGGTCCACTGGAATAGTGTTCTGCAGACGGTTGATTGTCGGAAGTTGAAATTTGACTTGGCCTGGCGCCGCCTGGGCCGCTTTACGGTTGACTTGTTTTTTTCCATTCTTTATGGGGACTGGCCTAGCGTTCTGCCGCAAATGGCTGTAATATTAACACAGAGATGCAGACTGATACAGGTGTGTTCGGGGTTGCATCGTTTAAAGATGACTAGGAGAACGGAAAGGGCAGAGGAAGCCAGGTATAGTTATTATAGTCATAACATTTTGATAGCTCAACTGACCTTTGAAAGAAGTAACATATACTATACATGTGGCACCGACAGCATCATGATGACTTGCGATCGAGTGAATGGCTGCCCCCAACTGAGATCATACTGGCAAAAAGTTGATTTATGTCACTATCGCACGTCTATTAGGCGTAACGGCGAGTCGGGCTTTGTTTGACGCGTCGAGACGGTCTCCATCGCCTCAGACCCACCCACGACGACTCGGAGATATACAATGAGTTTCAGGGTCTTTTTCAAAGTAATCAATGGCCATGCGCTTCGAGATTCACACCTGTATGGCCTGCTCTGACCTGCTACATCGACCTGGACCAGATATAAATCGAGACTTCTTTTGAAGCTGGTTCCTTGGATCGTATTCTCTCACCGGACTAATAACTGTACAATGAGGCGTATCCTTGCAGGTTTGGTGCTCTCAAGCACGCTTGTTGCCCGCGCGTGGGCTGGGCAACCAGCTCACATTCATGGTGTTAATTTGGGTTCATGGTAAGCGATCCTATGCGCCTCCAACCAACTATTTAACTCAAGTGGCAGCGCAGGTTAGTCCTAGAGCCATGGATGCTTCCTCAAGGTGATAAACCAACGGACTTTGCAAATACGCGTTCACTGAACAAGTTTCTTCAGAGTGGTCGGATATGGGTGGACAGGAATGCGAAGTTTGTTCGACGTGCATTGCATCTGAGTCGTACGTTCCAATTCTACACTGTGTGTATGTGAAATTTAATTTGTTCTAGGTCGTTTGCAAAGGCGTATCCTGACACCGTTGACACTACATTCGCTCAACACTGGGACACATGGTTTACGCAAGACGATGTCAATACACTGAAGGCGGCCGGTATCAACACCGTCAGGATTCCTGTGAGTTGATTATAAGGTGCACGGCGAACTTGGCTAAACACGCGTTGGACGGTTTGATCTGCTTTATTCCGTGCAAACTTGAATGTGTTATGCAACGCGTTCATTCATAGCTGGGGTACTGGATTGTGGAGGCTTTAGTCGATAGGCCGAACGAATCATACCCTCGGGGTGGTCTTAATTATTTGGTGAGAAGCTCTGATGTGGTTCAAGTCTCTAGTTAAACTCGAGGGTGTAGCGTCGGGGCTTGAGCTGGCTGCAAGATGCCGGGATCCAAGTGATCCTGGATCATCACGCATTACCCGGGGTTCAAATGCCTGGGCAAATGTTCACTGGAGAGTAAGTTCTCGTTTGTTTGCTATCTGTTCTGTACTGAGAGTGATTTTTACCAGTTGTACTACCGATGTTCAATTCTACGTGGGTTATTTTGCAGCTGGTAAAAGCAACAACTACAAATTCTTATATAGACTCCATACAACTACCGCCGTGCACTGGTGTGGACAGCGGTCATGACTGTGTTTTCTCACCTGGACCCTGTTTTTGGAAATGTCTTTGCGATCGAGGCAGTCAATGACCCCATTACAGACGCGACTAACACACCTGACTATGGCACTTGTATGTATCACTCATCATTCTTTTATTTGTACCCTCACAATTCCTGAACCTTCGTACAGTCCAAAAGAACTTCGTCCAAATAACCCGTGCAATTGAGCTCACACTCGGAATATCTGTGCCATCATCCAATTTATCGGTATCGGTATCACCGTCCGTTTCGAACAACTTCACCGCTGCACTGATTGCGACATCTTCAGCAACTGGAATCTCGACGGAGGTGCAAGCAGCACTTTTAGAAGCCGTTCCAATTTTACGAGAGATTGGAGCAGCGAGTGGTTTGCAGACTACATTGGAAGCATCACCCTTCAAGCAGTCCGGTCCTCCATTAGTGGCGAAGTGAGTTCACCACAAGTCCTTGCTAAGATACATTGACGATGGTATGCATAGCTTCATGGATGTGAACTACCAACACAACAACCCCTCTAACCCAGCTGACGTGGCGATTGGCCCCCAAGCTTATGACAACCATGTGTCTTACTCGTGAGTGTGCAGTTGACTACATCAAGTTTTCGTGGTTTTCTTAATCTTCTCTTTACAGGCATGGCGTATGTCATGTGCATGTACCTTATCGCTTTACATTAATATTTTTATAGGGAATTGCGGATCCTGACCCGACATCTTACATGAGCAGTATCTGCAGTGCGTCTTTTTCGTTAGTTCAGCAATGACATACTCATTTCTGGTAAAGATTTTAAACGTCTCCAGGCTGACGCAGCGGTCGGTAACTCTCCGCTCTGGTTCGGAGAGTGGGAACTTGCGACACAGTTCGATGCCACGGACGAGTTCCTCTGCAAGTGGGCTGACGCACAGAAGTTGGCGTATAGTAAAAGTGCTGGATGGATTGTATGTGTCCAATTGCATTTGATCGAGACGTTGCTCAAGGAAGAACTTGGATACTTCAGTACTGGAACTTCAAAATCGAAATATCGAACCGTACTGACGGGAACGCCCTTGCAAGGCAATGGTTAGTCATGACGCATCCTGGGGTGCTTTACTATTGATCGGACGGCTGTCTGTGTAGGTCTTACCTTGAGGGGTTGAAACTTGGGTTCTTGACCCAGGACCCTGCGGCGCTCCATGATCCGAACGTGTGCGTTTCATACATGAACAAGACCACTGATGACACCAGTTCATGATGTGCATTCTTGGTTAGTACATAAGTAAGCGATAGCGCAGAGCGTACCTATACCGATTCCTGTTGACTACGAATGGTGGGAAGTGCAAGGATAAATTTGAATATATGCGCTTCTTCGAACCTCACTATTGTCAGTTGTGTACATTGTCATTATAGCAGATTGTCTACTAGGATTCGAGCTACAACCGTTCTGCTGCCCACTTGTTTCCCGATGTAGATGTTGTATGTAGATATTAGTGTACTCATTTCGAGTGCCTATTAGATGGCATACTGTTATCTGAAGGTTGATTCCTCACTGTGCACTGCACGTGTTGATCTGAACGTCTCAGGAACATACGATCAGTGAAAATACGATTTGCTGAATATACAGAAACGAGAGTGCGATTGAATCACGTAAGGGACGGTAGACTCGGAGGGCTGGCCCGCGATTGATCTATGAGCTGGCGCCTGCGATCACAGCACAGGTTATCACCTAAGCAGAGTGCCTGCAAATACAGCATGCGAAACGGCATATCTAACAGGTATCTTCATTACCTCCACTATCACCCACATCCCAATTATCGTCATGTCGCATCCAAAGACCGAGTTAAGCACATCAGCAAACCAAAGAGAGGTAGATCGAGGACTGCCATCAGACTTATCAGGATCGGTTGTTCCCCTGAAGCGTGAAAAGAACCCGCCACCCTATGGTGCACAGCACCGCCAGGATGCACTTTGGGAAGGTGAGCCAGCATGTTGTGAACCCAATCAACCTACTCAATATCAAGCAGGAGGGAATGAAACACTCCCTCCCATGTGGTCTAAGACGGAGGGAGATGGAAAACCACTATATGACGATGAGACACTCTTCATGACTACATATCACCGACCTTCACCGGGAGTGCGACTAGGTGAGCAATGAAAAGTGCAATGAGAGCGAGGAACTCACGGTCAAGCATAGATCACCCCGGGGATCTCATTCCTGGATGCGAATGGCACATCTCACCCCTCGGTCGGTCCTACTTCGTCAACCACAACACTCGGACCACATCGTGGAAGAAACCAACGCCAGAACGTCCAGTAGGGAGTTTGATGCCAGAGTGCACCATCAAGTGTGGCGGCTCGTGGTATAATGACAACCTTGCTTGCTTGGGCACCAGTGGCAATATATTGAGTATCTTGGATGGTTCAATTCGCCAGTGGACAAGAGCGGGACGGCCGGTAGGAAAGCCATTCGACAATGACGAAGGCGTAGAGACAATGGCAGTGTCTCTGGGTGGATTGATGGTCGTAGGTGGATGTATTGATGGCACAGTCCGGCTGTGGAACATAAAGGAGGGGAAAGTGGTAGGTCACCCGTGGGAGGGGAATAATAGGACAGTGAGGTGCCTCGATTGGTCACCGAATGGGGCGGAGGTAGCAGGCGGATTCAAAGACGGCACTTATACGACGATGGAACCCAGCCACTGGTCGACAAATTGCACCCCAAATAAAGAGAAGCGATGGAGCTGTGTGGACAATCAAATACTCTCCACAAGGCGACAAGTTCGCGAGCTGTAGCGGTAATGAAGAGATCATCTGCGTGTGGTCAAAGGACGGCGAGTTACTCATCGAGATCGAGGGATATGACCACTGGGTGACATCATTATGTTGGTCCAAGGATGGCGCATACATCTTCTCTGGCTCAAATGACACCACCATCCGAAAATGGCAATCGATTGACGGGGAAGAACTCGTCGTTATTCGGGGTCATACCCAAGCCGTTCAATCCCTTTGTCTCTCTCCTGATGGATCCCATCTTCTCAGCGCATCCAATGACTATACAGTTCGCATCTGGGACCTCGAAACCAATCAGCAAGTCGGAGATCCACTCTGGCACGACAACCAAGTCTTGGCCATTGTCATGTCCTCCGATGGTCAATACTTTGCCAGTACTAGCTCTGAACTAGATGCAAAAATCTATGTGTGGAACCTAGAAGCGGCACTCAAGCGCGCTCGTGGGATCAGCGTGCGTGTGTATATTTCTTTTGTTAGTGTCTTTTCTAAATAGTTTTATGCCTCGGACAGGGTCGTGCAGAGTCTAACGCGAAGCTCAAGGCAACTTATTTTCCTTTTCTTTCGCACCTCTTCTGACCACTTTATCAGGAACGTGTAGTTCGATCTAGAGATGTGCGCTCGTTAATTGCGAATAACCTGATCCTTTGCTCATTCATCTCATTAGATCTCTTTCACGCCAAGACAGCAAAACAACAACAGAGGCTTGGCGAGATATGTGAGTCCAGTTCATTCCTTCCTGAGCTCTTGCCAAGCCTGACACTGATGACAGGGCAATGACTTCTGGGATGATGACACGAACCGTACGCCTCGTCGCTCAGGCAGACATATCATCTCCGCGTCGTCCGCACGACTTCTTTGGCTTTCCTGCGCTCCAGCACTCGACCTGAAAATGCGCCACAATCAATACCGCTCGAGCCCCGGCGTTGGAATTTCAGCTCGTTTCCTGTGAGAATCTCCAGGCGTCCTGTTGATGTTGCTCCGTGCCGTGAGGAAGATGTGAGCCACTTGTCATCGCTACCCTTTGTGATATCACTCAAATCATTTTGCAGAGATATGGCATTACCCCCCGAGTCAGATGCAGAAGCAGCTGCAGCTATGCAACGTACGAATAGCAACAATGTCGACAGCTCAACTCAGCAAGTGCAAGCTGTAGCGGGGGGCACAAGCGTCTCAAGGACAAAGTGCCCAGAGGCAAAGTTCTGATTTTGGAGAAGGAGAAGCTCTGATAGGATGTTGTGGATTCTATCTTGTTCGTCGTCGGCCCGCATCGAACTAGTCCTTCCGTTGGTCTGAGGGGGAGGCTAGTATTGTGGTTCTTACTAGTGATTTCTTACGTGCATGAGCCAATGCAATGATGTCTCGTCTCTCACTGGCTCATATGAACTTCTAATTACAAACTGTCGAACTAGTATTTCCCCGAGCCGTTCTATTCAATGAATCGATCTTACCCTTTGTTTAGAATTGATCATTGCCAATGAGTCCGGATCAATGTAAGCACTTCCATCTCTCATCACCTTTCTTATTGTCTGACAAGTCATGAAAGCATAACGCACATGCACATTACGCAGCATATGGACGAATCGGGATCTCCTTGAGACCAACTCACGGGATTGCAGCCAATTCATCAACACCCCCAGCCTCATCGAGGTTTCAAACTGAGTTTTGCACACGGAGTACATCAGGCACTCAACGTAACATCCCCCAAAACATTTTAACTGATGTCTGTTCTTCCCGTTGTTATATTTCCAGGATCTGATTTGCTCTACATAGCTGATATACTCGCTGTCTCGATATCCACCACCAACGGCGATGCATTTAAAACCAGAGATTCAAAGCGCCCATCTGAGCTTCGACCCCGTTTTGTTCCAGCCAGACCCTGCAACCTTCTCTCCCATACACCTCAGTGCGACGTACGGAAAAATGCAGTAGACATACACAAGATTCGTGCATTACATTATCTTACACATCACGGCATAGTAACATATGCATGTTCTGCTCAGGTGAATAGGATTTCGCGTTCGGGCGATTAGAACCGTGATACATTAGAATTCACACTTACATATCTGGGGGCAGGCACAGCACACGCATGTCCCTCGGCCCATACACACGACAGTTCCCCAGCACATTACCGCCTTTGAGCCTTGCGCGCGGGATATCCTACGGTGGGATGGTCTCATTCCGTCTACGTGGTGGTGCAAGAAGTGCAGAGGCCCTTCTGCAGAAACTTGAGCTGTTCACCCTTGCTGAGAGTTTGGGTGGCGTAGAGAGTCTTGCGGAGTTACCTGCGCGAATGACCCATGCGAGTAACCCACCGGCGGAGCGTGAGGCGTTGGGTATCGAGGGGCTGGTGTTTTGGTGGAGGATTCGAGGGGTGCATTGGATGGGCCGGAGGATGAGGACAGTGGGTGTGGGAGTGGATTGGTGACGCCGTCTGATGTGAGTGATGGTGCGGCTGAAGGCGCGAATGGGTTGCATTGATTAGATCTTGGTATTTATTACCGTAATACGCAAATGGTGGCAAACATCCGCCTGCACCTGCTGAAGCGCTGACGGGGTACCCACTGCACCGTGGAGGTGATAATTGACGCCTAGATTACAGCATCCTCAGGCTACTACTGCACAGGTTATCAATTATCACCTAAGCGGGCGCCTGCAAGTACAACATGCGACACAGCATGTCTAACAGGTCTCTTCACTACCTCCATTATCACTAACGTCGTCCCCAATCATCGTCATGTCAGCGAAACAGAAAGAGGCAAATCAAAGACTGCTCTCGGACTCATTAGGACCAGTTGCTACCCTGAAGCACGAAATGAATCCGCCACCCTATGGTGCGCAGCACCGCCAGGATGCACTTTGGAAAGGTGAGCAAGCATGTTGTGAAACCAATTGACCAACTCAATGTCAAGCAGGAGGGAATGAAGCACTCCCTCCCATGTGGTCTACGATGGAGATTGATGATTACTTCCACTATATCGCGATGGGACACTCTTCATGATGTCATTTCACCGACCTTTACCGGGAGTGCGACTAGGTGAGCGATGAAATGTGTGATGACAGCGACGAACTCATGATTGAGCATAGATTACCACGGGCTGCTCATTCCTGGATGCGAATGGCACATCTCACCATTCGGTCGGTCCTACTTTGTCAACCACAATACTCGGACCGCATCGTGGAAGGCACCAACACCGGAACTTCCAGCAGGGAGTTTGATGCCGGAGTGCACCATAAAGTGTAGTAGCTCGAGGTACAGCTATGAACTTGCCTGCCTGGGCACCAGTGGCAATATATTGAGTATCCCGGATTATCAAATCCGCCAGTGGACAAGAGCTGGACGGCCGGTGGGAAAGCCTCTTGGCAGCGACGAAGGAGATGTAATCAACATAGCAGTGTCTCCAGATCAATTGATGGTCGTAGGTGGATGCATTGATGGCACAGTCCGGCTGTGGAACATAAAGGAGGGGAAATTGGTAGGTCACCCATGGGAGGGGAATAATAGGACAGTGTGGTGCCTCGATTGGTCACCGAATGGGACGGAGGTAGCAGGCGGATTCAAAAAACGGCACTATACAACGATGGAACCCAGCCACTGGTCGACAAATTGCACCCCCGATAAAGAGAGGCGATGAATGGGTGAGGACAATCAAATACTCTCCACAAGGCGACAAATTCGCGAGTGGCGGTGATGAAAAGATAATCCGTGTGTGGTCAAAGGACGGCGAGCTGCTAGTCGAGATCAAGAGACATGAAGACTGGGTAACGTCGTTGTGTTGGTCCAAGGATGGCGCATACATCTTCTCTGGCTCAAATGACACCACCATCCGAAAATGGCAATCGATTGACGGGGAAGAACTCGTTGTTTTTCGGGGTCATACCGAACACATCACATCCCTTTGTCTCTCTCCTGATGGATCCCATCTTGCTAGCGCATCAACAGACTACTCAGTCCGCATCTGGGACCTCGAAACCAACCAGCAAGTCGGAGACCCACTCTGGCATGATGATAGAGTGTCTGCCATTGCCATGTCCTCCGATGGTCAATACTTCGCCAGTGCTATCTCTGGACTGAATGGAAACATCTATGTATGGAACCTGGAAGCAGTACTAAAGCGCGCTCATGGGGTTGGCGTGCGTGTGTATATTGCTTTCGTTAGTGTCTTTTCTAAATAGGTTTGCGCATCGGTCAGGGCGATGCAGAGTCCAACGCGAAGCTCAAGGCGAGTTATTATTATTTTTCTTTCATACCTCTTCTGACTTCTTTATCAGGGACGTGCAGTTCGATCTAGGGATGTAAGCCAATTAATGGCGAATAACCTTACCCTTTCTCATTTATCTCATCAGATCTCTCTTGCACCTAGACTGCAAGGCAACAACAGAGGCTTGGGGAGATATGTGAGCCTAGTTTCATCCTTCCTGAGTTCTTGCTAGCCTCACACTGAGACAGGGCGATAACTTCTGGGGGTGACGACACAAGTACGCCTCGTCGCTCAGCAGACACATCATCTCCGCCTCGTCTGCGCGTATTCAGCTTCCTGCGCTCCCGTACTCGACTTACAAATGCGTCGCCATCAATCGACCTCCAGCCCCGGCGTTTAAATCTTAGCTTATTTCCTGTCAAACTTTCCAGGCGTTCCGTCATTGTGGCCCCTTGCCGTGATGAAGATGTGAGTAGTTCATCATCGCCAATACATGTTCCTTTTTGATGTCATTGCCATTAATTTACAGAGATACGACATGCCCCACGAGACTGACGCAGAAGCAGAAGAGGCTATGCGACGCATGAACAGTAACACGGCTGACAGCTCAACACAGCAAAGACAAGCTGTAGCAGGGCCACAAGGGTCCCGCGGACGACCAACACAAAGTTCTCAGGGGCAATAGAGCCTTTGATAGGATGCTGTGGACTTTATCTTGTTCGTCGTCGGCCCGCATCGAACTAGTCCTTCCTTCGGTCTATCATGTAGGCCATCGTGGGCCTTGTGGGAAATTATTCCTCGACACGCATGAGCCAACGTAAGTACCTGAGGATGGAAGAGCGGATGTAGTGGAGGATTCCAGAGTGCATTGGATGGGCCAGAGGATGATGATAGTAGTGAGAGTGGGTTGGTGACGCCGTCGTATGTGAGCCTGGCGCAGGTGATGGTTTGAATGGGCTTTAGATGTCAGTAGAGTAGAATCATCGTCATTATCAGAATTAGTGAATACTACCTTGTTGTCAAACACGCCAGTCTGTAGACGAGCTGCCGAACAGGGGTGCGTAGACGCCCGATAGGTCAAGTCAAGTTGCAGTGGACGCAAATTGGTCCCACACGATGTTGACGGTGCATGTTGTATGACGAGAGCTGATAGTGTGAACGAGTTTTGGAGTGCGTAACAGATATCACATGTACAATCTCGTGAAGCCCGTGGCTGTACGAAGTCTATAGACGTCTGACGAGAAAACAGGAGGTGAATGAAGGTGAAGAGAGCTTCATATCGGCCTGCTGTCCTCTACTTAGTGATAGTCTGCTGCAGTACGTTTGCGATAGGGTGGTCAACACCAGACGAACGCCACACAAATTGAAACTGAGGAGGTTGCATGTGATTCTGACTTGGACGCGTCAGCATGGAACACGCGGGGGGCACAAGATGCTAACTCGTGTAAGATATCGGTTCTGCAAATCCAAAAGCGTCTCATATCGCACAGTTCTAGGACAATGCATTGATCCCCAATCCCATCTGTGGTCCCACAGTCAACTCGGAAGTGCTCATTCCTTGAGATCGTTACTGATTCTTGGATTAACCATAGCATTTACGTAGCTAGTTGGTGTCGCCAATGTTGTCTGAAAAGTTTATTGCATAGTATAAACGCCTGCGAGCTTCCAGGCTTCAGGAAGGCAGTATCAGATAATATAGACGATCACGAACTATAATTTCTTCGTCAAAACCAACACATGTCGGGAGAGCAAGGGCAACCGAAAAATATACGAGGGGAATATGGAGCGGTGGACAAAGTGATCTTGATGGGGTACTCCAGAATGCGAGAAAATGGCAGGAAGATCAGATGTTCTCGTGTACAAAAAGACGCTGGAGTCCAGACAATGCGCAGTACATCTTGTCCGAAAAGCTATACCTGCATTTGCGACATGCTTTCAAACCTCTAGTTCTCATTCTCCAGACCATCCAGACCACTCAAGAGGACGACTGCTGGGCCAAGTTCCTGAAATATGTGTAAGACGGACCCAACAAGTTTCGTGACAACTTACCTACGTGAGGATTGCGACAGCGACGAGCAAGGCGCATGAACACGAACTATTGAAGGTAAGCTTGAAGACACAGTCGAAAGCACAGAATGAAGTGATAGAGTCATGAAAATGATATCTGCAAACTCTAGATTCGTGAACACATAATCAAGTCCACGGCTGAGGGATACGCCCATCCACGGAGACGCGAGAAGGGGCAGAGCCCTGCGTTCTGGATAACGAATGTAGTTATTAGGTCAAAGGAACGAGTGGCAATAAGTACGACGAGACTAGAGTGATAGTGGTATCTAATATATACGATGACTGGACTGAATCCATGTCTTCGTGAAAGGTGGGCTCAGTTCCCAAAGTACTGCGATGGTGTGAAATCTACCTGAACGATACCCCTACGTCTAGAAATATGCCCCGCGAAGGCGGACTACACCATCTTTGAGTCGCTCCGTGATTACAGGACTCGCTGCTGGGCGGTATTTGAAATCCTTCGAGTACCTATGCAAGATGAGAGTCAGACTCTGCACCATTCATCGGAGCGCGAAGGGAGGGAAAAGTTTGTGCACAAAATGACAACTCACCTTTCAGCATGAACGATTTTGGGTTGTGATCTTTGGGGCTGCAACTGGAATGCAGCCCAGAAGAGGAACACAGTCACGAGAAGGAGTGCAATGCGCTTCCAGAGCGAAGGTGTGGGGCGGTTTAAAACGGGGATCTGCATGGAATTGCTTGATTTGAGACTGCAGTTGTGGATCAGCTTCGATTTCAGCGGGATCGTTGGTTGAGAGTGCCTGATATTGGGCCGACATGGCGCCGCTGGTACAGTGGCAAGTCGAAAAATGAAAGGTGGTGTCGTGTATTAATATTTGGTACCGTGAATGCGGGTGTAACGGTCGGAGTTTAAATTTGTTCTACGTGGCTGGCGGCCGCTGAGGGAGATCTACATGAGTCTACATGTAGCGCGGGTATACTGTATTGAACCGTCCAATACAAACCACCATAGTTTAACGTGTATACAGCTTCGTACATGTGTACTATGCTCGGTGATATAATAAGGCCCGAAAAAAAGTAGCATGTTAATCAAGGTGATCGAGATACTCCCTTGATATATACTAGTAGGTGAGCCACAACCGCAATCTATGTCCAAAGCGTACCGTGACATACATCGCTGAGTTAGTTGGACAGGGAAGATCTGGCACTGTTCAGCTCGTTTTCCACAAAGGAAGCAGCATCCCCAGTGGAAGGACGATCCTTGGGCTTGGCTGACCAACATTTCCGCATGAAACCCAAATGCTGGCGGCTAACAGTCACACTGGGTTCGAGCCGATATGGCTCTACATGGTTGAACTGAGCACCGAATATCTGTGTAACATTATTAAGCCACCAGAAGGGAGGTCTACCCGAGAAAACCTGTGAGATGCAAAATTCAGGTGAAAACCCGAACAGGATCTAGCATACGAGACTCACGTGTAGCATGATGCAACCGAGCGAAAACACATCGCTCTGACTGTTCGGTTTCGGGATGTCGATGGCGCTGTTACTGTCACCTGGAATGCTTTCTGGATCCGGTGAGCTGATCAATTCGGGCGCTAACCACCGGACAGCGCCTTTCGAATACGACTGGTAGTACGATCTGTCACTCTCTGCGAGAGCCAACGAGAGACCGAAATCTGCCAAAAATGCATTGCCATCCCGGTCGATCACAACGTTTGTCTTCAATTATAGAGTTAGCAGGAACTCCAAAGCATCGAACAGTACATACACTGGTCAGATCCCCGTGAATTACTCTCTGTTCATGAACTAGAGAGGTTGTCAGTGAGAAAACGTATTCGGAACGGCGATCTCATACGGTATCTCAAGCCATCCACCACCTGTTTCAACTAGATAAGGGCACCCATTGAGTAAGGACTTATGTTTGACATGATGAATCTCACCAGCTTTAGTTTCTGTTCCATGGTGAGGCTCGTGCGCTTCAGGTAACCATCAAGTGCCCCGTTATACATCCACGTAGAAACAAGAGCAGGCAATGGTCCAAACCCGGAGACCGTGCCACGAAGAGTGAGAACGTGCGCATGCCTCAGTTTGATCCACACTGCTACTTCGCGGCGAAGTCTCTGCGAGCGAGCATTCAATGCACTTCACATTACGGAATAAATGTTACTAGCATACCCTCTTCGCTTTTTGGATGGCGTCTTCGTCGCGCGTGTCCGCTATCCTGATATTTTTGACAGCAACCTGACAGATATTAGTCGGCGAGATTCGCAGGCTAACATCGTATGTACCTCAGTAGAGGACGCCGGACCAGTGATCATTGAGCACTTCCAGATATCGCCCAAGCCACCAGATAATATGGCATAATTTGATTGCTTCCTGATGGATGCAGACGGAATGGCATATGGGTCGATATCGAAGACCACTCTGAGTCTGTGCCTCGTATTTTTATACCTGCAGTTTATGAGGAAATTTGCACTTACAACTGCGGTTCATTTGTACCAGGCGTAACCTGATGGCAAGGTCAGTGATTGAATCTAATGACTGAGATAATATTGTAATGCCTCACAATTGGAGGCCTTTGAGGTGGTGACGAGCGGTTACTCATGGTAATGAGCCTACTATTAGAACAAAGGGAGGTCTGCGGCGTTGCGCTGAATCGAAGGGTCAGCAGGAGTGAGCAGGTTTAAGAACAGCTGACCGCGCCTATTAAATAGAACTACGAAGCCCCATACCCACGAACTAAATTTACAAAGCACCTGAGTGTGCGGAAGAAATTAGCGCTAGCGCTTAAACCGCCACGGCATGCAGTGATCGACTCGGAAGAACGGTCGAAAGCATCAATGCATGCCTAAACTGCATTGTTGACAACCTTCTATACGCGGCAGCTAGTGCCCCGCGACATTGGTGCAATCATGGGCAGCGTCATCCAAACCTCACCATGATCTTAGATCTAGTCACTAGTATGGCTAGTTCTGCCCTGCAGCCTGATCTTCGGTTGATCCTATCATGATGGGCCTGCGGTGGATTTCATTAATTGAGTCGGATCTCAATGTTCAAATGCAGGTGAGGCTCAAGCGAGGTTACACGGGAAATCTTATTTTCTACCTTTATGACTTGTATGCATGTCGTTCTGAGCCCAAGTGACACTACCTGAAAGTACTGATGCAAAAACGCTGAAAGAAGCAAAAACATAAGTAAATAAGTAACATGCCTGATCGAGATACTTATTTGATGTCTTCTTTGATCACGGCTCTTTCCGCCTCCTGCGTCACTGTGCTCGGTCCTGCTCGGTCTTGCTCAATACTATGGCGACTTCTGCTTCATTTCACGGCCTTGTTGGACCACAAACTTCGAGACGACACCATCATTGACTCCCTCTTCCCATCGATTCTCGAAGACGCTGAAAGCTGTCTTGATCGTGCATTTCTTTCCCCTCCCAATGTCTATGTTGATGGATTTTCAATGATAAAATTCTAAGTATCGCAAGTGATATCACACATTTCACTCACTCAGCCATGCCATGTAGAATCTTATTTTAGTTCGGACAGCCTGAAAGAAACTGAGCAGACTCCATTGAACGCACCAGAATACACACTTGACTACCTTGCGAAGTTAATCCATCCTGGAGTGTGTAACCTCTCGGTAGAAATGGGATTCATATTGGTCAGAAACGCGCGTGTGCGCGTCGTCGTGCTGCATCGTCACTTCCTCAAAGTCCAACTTCTCAATACATTTGAAAGCCACTGCATCCCCCGCATTCCATACAAATCATTCGTCATGGACAGTGAATCGAAGACAGTTTCCTCTGCGAGCCGCATATGCAACTACATTTAAAGGTTTGACGCTAACGTAAACCGTGCTTGACCTCCGGACTGATCCCTTCACTCACGATCGATTGTGCACAGCGTTGTCGAAAGTGAGAACGCGAAGAGACACTGTCTATTTGCAGAGACGACGCTAATATAGTATTTCCTGAGTTGCTACTGTAAACACAATATAATGTCGTAGAGCCGACCGAAGGGGAGTCCCACAACCGCAATCCAAAGCATAACGTGACATGCATCGCTGAGCTAGTCGGACAGGGGATAACCCTTGCCAGTTCGTCTTCCACAAAGGAAGCAGCATCCCCAGTGAAAGGACGGTCCTCAGGCTTGGCTGACCAACCCTTCCGCATAAAATCCAAATACAGGTGGCTAACAGTCACACTGGGTTCGAGCCGATATGGCTCTACGCGCTTGGACTGAGCACTGAATATCTGTCCAACATTTTTAAGCCACGAGAAGGGAGGTCTACCCGAGAAGACCTGTACGATGCAAGATTCAGGTGAAACTCGAACAGGGTCCAGCATACGCGACTCACATGTAGCATTGTTCGGTTTCAGTAAGTTAGCATCGCTGCCATCGTTATCCGGAATGCTTTCTGGATCCGGTGAGCCGATCAATTCAGGCCCTAACCACAGGAAAGCGCCACTCGAATACGTGTTGTAGTACGATCTATCACTCTCTGCGAGAGCCACGGAGAGACCAAAATCTGCCAAAAATGCATTGCCATCGCGATCGATCAGAACATTTGTCTTCAATTATAGAGTTAGGAAGGACACCAAAGCATCGAACAGTACATACACTGGTCAGGTCCCCGTGAATTACTTCCTTTTTGTGAACTAGAGAAGTTGTCAGAGAGAAAACGGATTCAGAATGGCGATTTCATACGATATCTCAAATCATCCACCACCTGTTTCAACTGAATAAGGGCATCCATTGAGTAGGGACCTATATTTGGCACGATACATCTCACCAGCTTTAGTTTTTGTATCATAGCAAGCCTCGTGCGTTCCAGGTAACCAATAAGTGCCCCGTTATCCATTCATGTAGAGACAAGACCAGGCAATGATCCAAAACCGGAGACCGTGCCGTGAAGAGTGAGAACATGCGCATGCCTCAGTTTGATCCACACGGCTACTTCGCAGCGAAGCCTCTGCAAGTGGGCATTCAATACACTGCACATTACAGAATAAATGTTGGCATACCTTCTTCGCTTTTTGGACGGCTTCTTCGTTGCGTATGTCCGTAACCCTGATAGCTTTGACAGCAACCTGTCCAACAGATATTAGTCGGTGAGATTCGCAGGGCAACATCATATGTACCTCAATAGAAGTTGCTAGAGTTGCTGGATTGATGATCATTGAGCACTTCCAGACATCGGCAAAGCCACCAGATGACGTAGGAAGATCTGATTGCTTCCTGATGGATGTACGGATGTAGACGGAATGCATCGAATCCCACTGAGTCTGCCTCGTGTTTTGATATCTGCAGTTTATGAGGAAATTTGCACTTACGGCTGCGCTTCATGCGGACCAGGGGTAACCGGCTGTAGTATAGCCACGGCACCGCCGTTATCTTGTGGGGAAGTGTCTTATAATCTAGAGTTGCGTGAAATACTTACGGCGCAAGATTTTCATCTACGGTGTCGCATTAATTGGTATAGGAAGATCGAACTGCATCTGGACTTGCGGTGCAGATATTTGAATTGATGCATCTATGTAGCCTGCATGTTCAGTGCTGTCCATCATGATATCGTGATCAGACGTACGGATGCAGAGTAGTGATATCAGATACTTGCACTGGTGCGACTCCGGGTGTGACCATCGTCAACGGGCGGCTGTCATAGCATGAGAGACCATTTCTTTACGATCCTTGGTTTAAAGCTCACGTTGCGGAATCTACGGAGGTGGCAGTGCTGTCTACAGAATTGCCGTTTTCGATCTGCCAATATCATTGGCAAACGGTCAGTGATTGAATCTAATGACTGAAACAATTAATGCCTCACAATTTCAAGCCTTCGAAATACTGACGCGCAGCCACCCATGGTAATGAGTCTATTATTAGTACAAATGGAAGTCTGCATTGCGCTGAATCGAAGGGTCAGCAGGAGTGAGCAGGTTTAAGAACAACTGACCGCGCCTACTACAGTTCTTTGCGGTCTAGAATGCTGATATGTTTGGTCGTGTTTTTGGGACAAACATGTTAGTAATAATGACACGCAGCTCTACCTTGATCACGTCCGCTGAGGTATTGTCACTCGTACTTAGTCTTGCTGACGTGTAGCCTACGTCCTAGGTAGTTATGTATAATATAACGTTGTTGATCACGTCCAGTGAGACTTTCGTCCTAGCTCCACTACAGGCTTCACCTCTCCGATATGTCATCATGATGCCCAATTGCTCTCAACAGCGTGTTATTCAAGTCATCCGAAGAAGCCCTTGACAACTTAGAAATTCTTTCCAAAGCTGCATCCCTTATGTATTAGCTGAACTTGGACAGACAGAATTTCTCGGAAACCGTATACCAGACGCGTTGCGGAAGTCGAGCCTGTCACGCGATTCATTGTATGTATTGCATTCTTTCATTTGAATTGAACCGATAGCTCCTCAGGCCTCACAGATAATGTCGAGGAGGTCCTACGCTCGGCGTGTGACTCCTGTGCTGTCAAACTCGAGATCGCCTCCATCCGATGCCAAAAAACGCTTTGGAACCGCGTCAAAAGAGACTGCGTGACTTGAGGCAGAGTAGCACTACACGAACTCTTTGTTAAACATAACAGAAGGAGCAGCAAATGAGTCAAGAGCACCTTTTATCAATCTGAATCATGACCTTCTTGTCAAGCCGAACCCCGACCATGAGGTAAGCAAGAAGAGTGCAATTAACTATGATTTGGTCTGATAGAGAAGACGGAGATGATAGCAGTCTTGATATCACCTCTATTCACTCGCCCAGTGACAAAGTGGTAAGGAAGAGAATGTGACAGCCATTTGAGGACAGAGTTGGGACACTCGTCTAACCAAAAGTCTGCCATTATCCGTCATTGTGACCTTCCGGAACACAAAAACGCTTAGCCGGGGCAAGCACCGTCTTGTTGACTGTACCAATGGACCACTTGGTCATCATCAAACATGTCGTAGTCTTTTCTCCTGCGCCCAAGAAATTCACCACAACGAGGATGTGTCTGAAGAACGCGGCCACGATATAGATGACTCAGAGCCATTATACAAGCTGAGGCCTTCTCCTCCAACGACGGTATAATCTGCCCATGAATATCAGTGCAGCTTGTGGAGATATCATACAGCCGAGGTAACATGTCTGAGACGTCAAGATCTAGGGGCCATTCGACCAGGGGAACAAGACTGACAGCAGTGAGAAACACTTCAGGATCCTTAGATGTCTCCAGCAGCCACTTGATGCTAGGTGCTTCAAGATTGGTGGCGGGTATGTCCGGGAGGTCGAGGGAAAGGGTGACATCATTCCTCGCCAAAACATCCAGATCTTGGTCGAGCTGTTGCGCCTCTGAGTCTCCAACATTTTTCGAAGAGCGTAGAACCAAAGAACGCAGCCCGTTGCGAAGCGCAGCGGATAACAACTCATGAGAACGTCGTGCGAATTCGCCAGTAGCGCACACAACGCCTGGGGAGTGAAATGAGCACTGGGTATCCTGTGCAAAAGTAGGTAACAACGTCACCTATTAATGCTTAGACAATCGGATCCATTTCGGACCGAGGGCACCAAGCATTCGTTGCAACACAGCTGACAAGAAACGGTCAAAACCTGTGCACACGAGAATAGAAATCCGAAGGCCGTTGTGGCAATTTGTGGCAATGGTCACCTAAGCGATGTTGGGCTGCTTGTACCACATGTGGGCGCCGAGGGCGATCCCAAAGAGAAGAAGGGAGATTTGAAGCAAGACGGGAATGAACTGCAAGTAAGCATCGAAATGCCAAATGACAAGGCCGTTGAATACTGTTGTCTGTGCTTCCCTCATTCCTCCAGCGAGCCGCGATCATGTCTCTTCGACTTGTAGTACCTGAGCCACTGCCCGTCTAGTACGACCCCGAATGTTGCTAGCAAGCTCATGAACAAGCTTGCGTATGCGATAAGTTGGACCCTCACAGTCGGCGACCACGTAGGTGCTGGGTCCGCGGGAGTGGAGCCCGCTGCAATGAGGTTGCCGAGTCCAATATGCACGAGTTGCGTGAGAAGGGCATTCGTGGTGTCGCTGGGGTCGGGGCTGAGAATAGACTCCATCGCGATAATGAAAGACGTGATGGTAGCGGAGAAAAGACCAGACCGATCAAACATCAGTCTCAAAACGGATCAAAGATAACCACGCGAAACCTACGATGAGCAAGATATCATTAATGTCGCCGCGGTATTGCTCGAAAGACTGGCTGTCTTGTTCTTCTGCAACTTTTTTGTTTGACTCCCAGAAACGAGACCAATTGTCCTTGTCACTCTGAGTCTTCGGCACAATCGTCGAGTTATGGAGAACTTCCAACACTTTCTTCATGGTATCTGCTCTGCATGGAGGGTATCCTCAGCTGCGATCACTTGGCTTATTTTTTGCTCACAAATCGCTTAGAGTTGGCTGGTCCATATCAGCCCGGCTGAGACAATTTATGAGCTTGTTTAAAGTAGCCACTTACGAAGCTAAATCGCCGTCCAGAGCAACTTTGGAAGCACTTTCTTGTTCGTGAGGTTCTGATGGCTGGGAAGGCCCAGTGTTCGAGCTGCAGTTCTGGTGAGGAGTTACACAAAAACATCAGGACAGAACCACTTACATCCCTGATGGTAGCTTCACCGCTGAAGGTCCACTATTTTCCTTCTCCCCATCTCGCTGTTATATGGGTGACAGATGGCAGGAATCGGCCACTTACATTGAATCCTCCGGGGGCCCTAGGGTACCCTGTTCTGGGGCAGGCTGCTCGGCGGTATGGATGCACTGGTCCTCGGCATCATCAGTGCTCGATGCTTTTGACATGAGTAAGTGAGGGCTATAGGTATTTGGATCCAAAATAAAAGCCAGTGGAATTGGGAAGAGTCTGAGCGCTCAGCGCACAAAGATAAGCCCTAGTAGTACACGTGTTTGTTGACGCTGAGGGTGTCCGTGAACATTGCCATCCTAGTGTAGGCCGCGGGTTAGTTAATATAAGTCAAGCGAAGTCTAGAATCTCAATAATTCCGACTCATCACCTTCGAAATTCGACACGTTCTCGATTTGTTCTCGATCACATCGAGTAGGCGTCATCGCGTGTGTTGGATTCTTTCATTTGAATCACTCCTCAGGCGCTTTCTGGAGAAATCTTGGATGTCAAATATGTATGTTCAATGCAAGTCGCGTGCGAGCGCCGAGCGCGTGACTCAAGACAGATGTGCACTTACTACTACCCATAGTGACGGTTGTTGCTTTTTCCATGCCAGCGTCCAACCAGCGTCCTTCCTCTTTCTGCGTATAGAAGGAACAACTGTCTTCCTTCTCCTTTCGTCTGACTGGGAGAGACTATCTTTCTGCGTTTGCCGGCTTAAAGTCGCGTTCCACGTAAAGCGTAACATTATGATGCGTCCGATGGTTCTGCTGAGTCATTTTGAATTCGGCAGTTAATTTTTACATGCCGCACCCTGGCGCCGCTCAGTCATGCCGCATCAATGATTCATTGATTTCAGCATCCTAATCATATTGCATGGCCTTGCGCGTGGCCCAGTGATGCATGTCTTGTATCAAAAACCTATTGCAATACCAGGCAATCCGGGAGTCTGTTCTGGCTATGTGCAATTGTCCGACTTGTTTTGTTGTGCACCGTCTAATTTATAAATCCAAACAATTCTTTCTATCACCAATTGATATGATGCACTGGATTCAAACCGCTCCTCGCTTCCCCCTCCACACTCTCTGACTCGGCTTCCGACAAATCCTGCAGCCCACCAATATTTTCTTAGACGACATCGCTACGCACGGCTTTCTACATCAGCACAGAACCTCGTACACACTCCGTATCCCCCACAAGTACCTCGCTCTTTCAATGTTCAGGTCTGAATAGCTTCTACTTTACCGATTCTGTTCCACATGCAAAGGAGGGCTTTGAGCAGCTACGAACTAGCAAGTCCTACTCAGATACTGCGTATACGACCCCTTGGAGGCCTATGCCATATTCATATGGCATTTATCAAGAGTTAGCTTTGTGTACGGAGGACACCTGTCCGCTCTGACACCATATGGAAACGGGTGCAGAAAAAGTCCACTCGACAGCGTCCACACATCATATGCTATCATGCTATCAGTGTGCGGTACGCTTCATTTATCTATATACTTTATTATTCTGACTACCCTTTGTAGATTTAATCTGAGTCTGAGCGCCTCGAACATCTGCAAAAGTGGGTGTGGGACTGGCACCAAAAGTTCAAGGCGCATATCGAGGCAGTTATAAAGGACATAATAACTGTTGAGGCTAAAATCGGTGAGCATATATGCGCCCATCAGATGCCTGTATTGAGCTAAAAACAAGCTAGTACCCTGCATGGATCCTATCCTCTCCCTTGTCAAACATGAGAAGCTCGCAAGTTCTACTCGAATCCCAGATCAGGGTCAAGGTGGGGTCCTCCGCTTCTTATTATGTCTTTGCCTTCTCGTTCTCGCGCATCATCAAGTTCATCGCCTTTACGGGACAGAGCAGTCCCTGCATGCTTTGGCAGTCCAGTACTACCGGGGACATTTGTTGGCGACAGCCGCGTCAGCGGGCATGGCAGAGATTGATGATGCTCAAGCAGCTACGACGGTGAGTATAATCGCAGAGCAGAAACGCATTGTCTGTGACTCGTGTAACATGGGATCGGATAATTCTGATGAAGATAGCAGGAACACTGCTAGCTTTGATGTGCTGAGTATTGTTTTTTTTTTGAAATTCGAATTCTTCCAAGAGGACGACTGCTGGGTCAAGTACCTGAATATGTGTAAGATGAACCAACAAATTTTGCGACCAACATACCTACCCGAGAATCGTGAGAGTGACGAGCAAGACGCATGAACCCGAACTATTGAAGGTAAGCCTGAAGACACAGTCGAAAGCACAAAATGAAGGCACGAACTTGCTGTCTGCCAATTCTAGGTCCGTGAATAAATAATCGAGTCCGCGGCTGAAGGATACACCCATCCACGAAGACTCGTGGAAGAGTACAACCCTCAGTTCTGGATAACGAGTGCAGTTACCGGGTCAAAGGAACGAACGACGATAAGTACGACGAGACTACAGCTCGGGAATGATAGTGATATCTAAGATATACGATGGCTGGACTGAAACCATGTCCTCGTGGAAGGTGAGCTCAATTACCAAAGTACCGCGATGGTGCGAAAGCTACCTGAACGATACCCCTACGTCTAGAAATATGCTTCGTGAAGGCGGACTACACCATCTTTGAGTCGCTTCGTGATTACAGGACTCGCTGCTGGACGGTATTTGAAATCCTTCGAGTACATGTGCAAGATGAGAGTCAGACTATGCACCATTTACTGGAGCGCGAAAGGATAGAAAAATGACAACTCACCTTTCATCATGAATGACTTTGGTTTGTGATCTTTGGGGCTGCAACTTGAATGCAGCCCAGAAGAGGAACGCAGTCACGAGAGGGAGTGCAATGCGCGCTTCCAGAGCGAAGGTGTGGGTGTAAGTAGTCAAGACTGTCGTCCCTTAACGTTAACTAACCGTTACGCCGATTGACCGTTAGGCCAAAAGGCAGTGATAATCAAAGCTCAAGCGCTCACGCTTGATTACCGCAGACAGTATTTATGCGGATTATGGGAACTTAGGTAAGCCAGGGGGCTTACAGTGGGGCGGTTAAAACGAGGATCTGCATGGAATCGCTTGATTTGAGACTGCGGTTGTGGATCAGCTTCGATTTCAACGGGATCGTTGGTTGAGAGTGCCTGATATTGGGCTGGCATGGCGCCGCTAGTACAATGGCAAGTCGAAAGTGATGGCGTATTAATATTTGATACCGCGAAAGTCGGTGTAACGGTTTGGAGTTTTAAATTGCAATGAAGACGACGGTCGATCTACATGTGGCGCGGGTATAACTTGTCCAGCACAAGCTATCATAGTTTAACGTGTATACAGCTTCGTACATGCGTACTGTGTTCGGTAATATAATAAGGCCCGAAAAAAGTAGCATGTTAATCAAGCTGATCGAGATGCTTCCTTTATATATAGGTGAGCCACAACCGCAATCTATGTCCAAAACGTACCGCGACATACATCGCTGAGCTAGTTGGACAGGGGAGAGGAAACACTTTCCAGCTCGTTTTCCACAAAGGAAGCAGCATCCCCAGTGGAAGGACGATCCTCAGGCTCAGCTGACCAACATTGCCGCATGAAATCCAAATGCCGGTGGCTAACGGTCACACTGGGTTCGACCCGATATGGCTCTACGCGCTTGAGCTGAGCATTGAATACATGTTGAACATTTCTAAGCCACCAGAAGGGAGGTTTACCCGAGAAGACCTGTACGATGCAGAATTCAGGTGAAACTCGAAAGGGTCCAACATACGCGACTTACTTGTAGCATGATGCAACCAAGTGAAAATACATCGCTCTGACTGTTCGGCTTTGGGAAGTTGTCACTGTCATCCGGAATGCTTTCTGGTTCCGGTAAGTCGATCAATTCGGGCGCTACCCACCGGACAGCGCCGCCATTCGAATACGACTGGTAGTAAGATCTGTCACTCTCTATGAGAGCCACGGAGAGACCGAAATCTGCCAAAAATGCATTGCCATCGCGGTCGATCAGAACATTTGTCTTCAATTATAGAGTTAGTAAGAACTCCAAAGCATCGAACAGTACATACACTGGTCAGGTCCCCGTGAATTACTCCCTGTTCATGAACTAGAGAAGTTGTCAGAGAGAAAACGTATTCAGAACGGCGATCCCATACGATATCTTAAGCCATCCACCACCTGTTTCAACTAAATAAGGGCATCCATTGAGTAAGGACTTGTATTTGGCATGATAGATCTCACCAGCTTTAGCTTTTGTTCCATGGTGAGCCTCGTGCGCTTCAGGTAACCATCAAGTGCCCCGTTATACATCCATGTAGAAACAAGAGCAGGCAATGGTCCAAAATCGGAGACCGTGCCGTGAAGAGCGAGAACGTGCGCATGACTCAGTTTGATCCACACGGCTACTTCGCGGCGAAGTCTCTACGAGCGGACATTCAATGCACTGCACATTGCGGAATAAATGTTAGCATACCTTCTTCGCTTTTTGGACGGCTTGTTCATCGAGCATGTTCGCAACCCTGATAGTTTTGACAGCAACCTGTCCAACAGATATTAGTCGGCAAGATTTGCAGATAACATCATATGAACCTCAGTAGAGGTTGCTGGATCGATCGACATTGTGCACTTCCAGATATCACCCACGCCACCAGATGAAATGGGATACTCTGATCGCTTCGTGATGGATGTAGACGGAATGGCAGATGGGTCGGCATCGAAGGCCACTGTGAGTCTGTGCCTCGTGTTTTTATATCTTCAGTTTATGAGGAAATTTGCACTTACGGTTGCACTTCATTTGTACTAGGGGTAACCTGATGTAGTATAGTCGCAGCGCCACTGTTATTTCGCGAGGAAGTGTCTTATAACCCAGAGCTGCGTGAAATAGAAATACTTACGGTACAAGATTTTTATCCACGGTGTTGGATGCCTGGATTTGCGGTGATATTTGAAGCGACGTATCTCTGTAACCCGCATGTTCAGTGCTATCCATCATGATATGGCAACCAGACATACGACTGCATAGTCATACTAGATACTAACACTGGTACGGTTGGTATCGTCAACGGGCGGCTGTCATGGCATGAGAGGCCATTTTTTCATGATCCTCGGTTGAAAACTCACGTTGCGGAATCTGCGGAGGCGACAGTGTTGTCTACAGCATTGCCGTTGCCGTTTTCGACCTGTCAATATGATGGCAAGGTCAGTAATTGAATCTGATGACTGAGACAATTAATGCCCCACAATTTGAGTCCGCCGCTGAGGCTTTCGAAATACTGACTGATGATTACCCATGGTAATGAGCCTACTATTAGTTCAAATGGAGGTCTACGGCGTTGCGCTGAATCGAAGGGCCAGCAGGAGTGAGCAGGTTTAAGAACAACTGACCGCGCCCATTAAGTAGTACCATAAAGCCCCACACCCAGCAACGAAATTTGCAAAGCACCTGGGTGAGCGGAAGAAATTAGCGCTAGCGCTCAAACCGCATGCAGGGATCGAAGAACAGTCGAAAGTATTACTAATGCATGCCTAAACTGCGTTGGCGACAACCTTCCGAATACAACGCAGCTAGTGCCCTGCCACATTGGTGCAATCATGGACGGCGTAAACCTCCTCATGATCTTAGATCTAGTCATAGTTCTGTCCTGCACCATCTTCGGTTGATCCTATGAGACCTGTGGTGTATTTGATTAATTGAGTCAGACCTCAACGTTCAACATTCAATTGCAGGTGAGGCTCAAGCGAGGTTGCAGGGGAAATCATAATTTCTACCTTTGTGGCTTGTATGCATGTCGTTCTGGGCGCAAGCGACACTGCCTGAGAGTGAGGTAAAAACGCTTCATCTTGACGAAAGAAGTAAAGATACAAGTTATTTGTCCTCGCCAAGTCTCAGGGATCGCAGACAGCGAGGATATAGCCAGCAAATAAGGCGGGACCGGCGGGACCCTGCATAGATTCGGGAGACAAACAGCCCTACACACGAGACGAGAAACTAGAGTGAGAAAAGGCAAAGAGCCAATTCGACACTGTCTCGCTAGACATGAATTGTCAACTCCACTAAAGAAGGTGGCAATGACATTGATGAAGATTGCCTGCGGCACATTCGTCATGCCGATTTGCACGGGGAAAAAGCCGCAGGGGCAAAGGGCAAGGCCCAAGACAAAGAAACGTTGTGTAAACTAGATTAAACTCGATAAATAAGCAACACTGATCGAGATACTTACCTCGAATCGATCGGGGTTCGAGCCGATATGGCTCTACACGCTTGGACTGAGCACGGAATATCTGTCGAACATTTTTAAGCCCTCAGAAGGGAAGTCTACCCGAGAAGACCTGTACGATGCAAGATTCCAGAGCGAAGGTGTGGGGCGGTTAAAACGGGGATCTGCATGGAATTGCTTGATTTGAGACTGCAATTGTGGATCTCCTTCGATTTCAGCGGGATCGTTGGTTCAGAGTGTGCCTGATATTGGGCCGGTATGGTGCCACTGGTACAGTACTTGGCAAGTCGAAAAGTGAAAGGTGGTGTCGTCAGTCGTGTATTAATATTTGGTACCCGTGAATGCGGGTGTAACGGTCGGAGTTTTAATTTGTTGTACGTGGCTGGCGGCAGCTGAGTCCTGACGGTCTACATTAGTCTACATGTAGCGCGGGTATACTTGGACCGTCCAATATAAGCCACCATAGTTTAACGTGTATACAGCGTCGAACATGTGTATTGTGCTCGGTGATATCATAAGGCCCGAAAAAAGTAGCATGTTAATTAAGCTAATCGAGATACTTGATATATAGGTGAGCCACAACCGCAATCTACGTCTAAAGCGTACCGTGACATACATCGCTGAGTTAGTTGGACGGGGGAGATCTGGCACTTTTCAGCTCATTTTCCACAAAGGAAGCAGCATCCTCAATGGAAGGACGATCCTCAGGCTTGGCTGACCAACATTTGCGCATGAAATCCAAATGCTGGCGGCTAACGATCACACTGGATTCGGGCCGATATGGCTCTACGCGGTCGAACTGAGGTTTGAATACCTTATTAGCATTTTTAATCCACCAGAAGGGAATTGCGCCCGAGAAGACCTGTATCATGCAAGGTTCAGGTGAAACTCGAACAGGGTCTAGCATACACGACTCACATATAGCATGATGCAACCGAGCGAAAATACATCGCTCTGACTGTTCGGTTTCAGGATAGCGCCGTGACTGTCATCCGGAATGCTTTCTGAATCCGGTGAGTCGATCAATTCGGGCGCTGACCACCGGACAGCGCCTTTCGAATACGACTGGTAGTACGATCTGTCACTCTCTGCAAGAGCCAACGAGAGACCGAAATCTGCCAAAAATGCATTGCCATCGCGGTCGATCAGAACATTTGTCTTCAATTATAGAGTTAGTAAGGACTCCAAAGCATCGAACAGTACATACGTTGGTCAGGTCCCCGTGAATTACTCCCTGTTCATGAACTAGAGAGGTTGTCAGAGAGAAAACATATTCGGAACGGCGATCCCATACGATATCTCAAGCCATCCACAACTTGTTTCAACTAAACAAGGGCATCCATTGAGTAAGGACTTGTGTTTGGCATGATTTATCTCACCAGCTTTAGTTTCTGTTTCATAGTGAGGCTCGTGCGCTTCAGGTAACCATCAAGTGCCCCGTTATACATCCATGTAGAAACAAGGGCAGGCAATGGTCCGAACCCGGAGACCGTGCCGTGAAGAGTGAGAACATGCGCATGGCTCAATTTGATCCACACGGCTACTTCGCGGCGAAGTCTCTGCGAGCGGGCTCTCAATGCGCTTCACATTACGGAATAAATACTAACATACCTTCTTCGCTTTTTGGATAGCTTCTTCGTCGCGCATGTCCGTTATCCTGATATTTTTGACAGCAACCTGTCCAACAGATATTAGTCGGCGAGATTCGCAGGGTAGTGTCGTATGTACCTCAGTAGGGGTTACCCGATTGATGATCATTGAGCACTTCCAGATATCGCCCAAGCCACCAGATGACGTAGGATAATCTGATTGCCTCTTGATGGATTTAGACTGAATGGGAGATGGGTCCACATCGAAGGCCACTCTGAGTTTGTGTTTCGTATTTTTATATCTGCAGTTTATGAGGAAATTTGCACTTACTGAGGTCTTTGAGGTGATGACGAGCGGTTACCCATGATAATGAGCCTACTATTAGCACAAATGGAGGTCTGCGGTGTTGCGCTAAATAGAAGGGTCAGCAGCTGAGCGAGCAGGTTTCTTAAAGAACAGCTGACCGCGTCTACTAAATAGTACTATGAAGCCCCCATACCCACCAACTAAATTTGCAAAGCACCTGAGTGTGCGGAAGAAATTAGCGCTAGCGCTCAAGCACTTGAGCCGCATGCAGTGATCGAAGGACGGTCGAAAGCATCATTAATGCATGCCTAGACTGCGTTGTTGACAACCTTCTATACGCAGCTAGTGCCCTTGCCACATTGGTGCAATCATGGACGGCGTAAGCCTCATCATGATCTTAGATCTAGTCACCCGGCCAGTATGGTTGGGTCTGTCCTGCAGCATTTTCGGTTAATTTTATGAGGCCTGTGGTGGATTTCATTAATTGAGTCGGACCTCAACATTCAATTGCAGGTGAGGCTCAAGCGAGGTTGCACAGGAAATCCTATTTTCTACCTTGATGGCTTATCTGCATGTCGTTCTGGGCGCAACTGCAAGTGACACTACCTGAGAGTGAGGTAAAAGCGCTTCAAACTCCGCCTGCACAGGTTGATCAGGGCACGATGTTGAAGTATCCCTCGGCTATTGATCGTTATATCCAACACCAAAGGGGGAAAACGAATGAGTTCGCACTCAGCTCCGCACACCATCGAAGGATTCCCCGAGAACCATTCATTGAAGAAGCAGAGATACGCAGTCCAGGCCAAATAAGTCAGTGTATTAATGTTAGACCCTTTGTAGTGGAGTTCTTACACCTCACTACAACCGTCCCATGTCATGCTTGTTTGTTGGCGTCGCCACGTTTGAGCGTCAATGCCCTGGACAAATCTGAACTTTATCTCTGGATAGCACAACGTCACCTCCACTGCAAGTCATCATATCGCTCCAAGTCCGAGGACCAAGTTTGCCCGTCACCGCAGGCCCTCACAACTGTGACTTCATCGAGATTTCGTCCCATTCTCATAGGCTACCACCACTGCGATATCATCCATGAAGGTCTCAGAAATTCTCGCTCAATTTCAAGCCTGGCTGAAGAAGTGGGGGTTAGGCTTTCTACTTGCCAGCCTTGGGCTTGGTTCGAAGTCGGCACAAGAAGCGAACGTTAAAACAATACGTGACAGGAATGCGAAGAATGAGTTTGTTTTTTGTGTATTTGAATGTCACGCAATTTTTGCTGAGTATCTACGGGCTATTAGTCTGCTCGACCTCACTGAGAAAATCAGCAAGGAATCATCCCGATACCCTGTCGCGCAAGGCAGCTTTGGGGATGTCTGGAAGTGCATATACAAGCACCCTCCAATCACGGTTGAGGCGAGTGGATCTTTCAAGTTTGCGCCTGTTGTTATGCGCCCATAACTGACTGTCCCTGTCTACCAGGTTGCAGTGAAGTCTTTGCGACTTGAAATTCCGAACGATAGTTGTAAGAAAAAAATTACCGAGGTTCGGGTGGCTCTGCGCACGGGTACCATATGTTTATTTACTAATGTACGACACTTCAGAGGCTGGAACGCGACTTGCAGCGGAACGCTCAGCTGAAACACGCCAATCTATTACCTTTGCTGGGAATAACTCAAGGGTTCGGTCCGCTGCCTGCAATTGTCTCCCCATGGATGAACAAAGGCTCACTTACCATGCTTCTGGAACGTGATTTCCAGCAACTCACTCTCACTCGAATGCTCCAAATTGTAGGCGTTTTTTCGTGGTGTGGTTCGCATATTAATATTTGCCATTGCAGCTCAAAGATGTAGCTTCGGCTCTTCAGTACTGTATGCGACAAACGGCAGTATTCGGCGCAAAGCTAACAGGAATATTAGTGCACTCAAAAAACATAGCTACACGGTGATCTCACCGGCGTGAGTACCATAGATACCTTCTTCATCAAAGGAATTATTGACGCAAATCAGAACAACATTCTCATCGATGAGAACGACAACACCTTCATGGCTGACCATGGAATTCTCACTTTATGTGCCGAGCTCCATGGCACGTCATATATCAGAAGCAATGTGCGATGGGCCGCACCTGAAAACTTTCAAGTCCCGGAAGATGACGAGTCAATAAGCTCGCCCCAATTGGCATCAGACATCTATTCTTTCGGGTGCATCATGTTGCAGGTTTGTGGGCGGATCTTGGCGCCATGCAATGTGATTATTATTCTCTTTGTAGGTCTTCACAGGAAAAGTTCCATATTCCGAATTTCGAAGTGATCATCAAGTTACCGTGCAGATACTCAGAGGCCGGAAGCCTGCTCGACCAGTGACTCCGCCCATTGCGGATGCTTTATGGGATTTCATGCAGAAGTGCTGGCTTGATGAACCGGAACACAGACCTTCAGCCAAGGAAGTCCTGATATTTATACAGGCACAGCTGAAACTGCCATAGGAAAGCTCCCGACTCTCATGCAACTCGTGATACCATGACATGACAATTTTGTGTGCTGTATTCTCCGTCTTTTCTGTACAATTTACTGTTCACGATATCTCATACGTTAATATCACTCACTCCTGCTACTCCCAGGCTTAGAGTGACACAGATTTCCTCGATATAGGCTCGCAGTTTGTAGTTGTTTTTCGCATTGAATGGAGAGTAGTAGATACATGATATGCTACACCAGCGCACAGCAGTATCTAGTCCTACTATGTTGTATTTTATGTAGTTGTATTATCTTCCATTGTTCCTGACTACAGTTACTAATAATTAAATACTTAAGACTCAGAGAAAGCTATCCTAAGACTCCTCTGATACAAGTTCTTTACCACCTCCGTGAGCAGGACGTCAGTCGTTCGTAAGTAACATGCTAATCAAGCTAATGAAGATACTTGTATATAAGGAGCCACAACCGCAATCCCAGCCCAAAGCGTACCGTGACATACATCACTTGAACTAGTCGGACAGGGGAGAGGGGACCCTTGCCAGTTCGTCTTCCACAAAGGAAGCAGCATCACCAGTGGAAGGACGAGCCTCAGGCTTAGCTGACCAACATTTCCGCAGGAAATCCAAATGCTGGTTGCTAACAGACACATTGGGTTCGACCCGATATGGCTCTACGCGCTTAGACTGAGCAGTGAATATCTGCCGAACATTTTTAAGCCACCAGAAGGGAGGTCTACCCGAGAAGACCTGTACGATGCAAGATTCAGGTGAAACTCGAACAGCGTCTGGCATACGCGACTCACCTGTAGCATGATGCAACCGAGCGAAAATATATCGCTCTGACTGTTCGGTTTCGGTAAGTCAGCATCGCTGTCATCGTCATCCGGATTGCTTTCTGGATCCGGTGAGCCAATCAATTCAGGCGCTAACCACCGGATAGCGCCACTCGAATATGTGTTGTAGTACGATCTGTCACTCTCTGCGAGAGCCACGGAGAGACCGAAATCTGCCAAAAATGCATTGCCATCCCGGTCGATCACAACGTTTGTCTTCAATTATAGAGTTAGTAAGAATTCCAAAGCATCGAACAGTACATACACTGGTCAGGTCCCCGTGAATTACTCCCTGTTCATGAACTAGAGAGGTTGTTAGAGAGAAAACGTATTCGGAACAGCGATCGCATACGATATCTCAAGCCATCCACCACCTGTTTCAACTAAATAAGGGCGTCCATTGAGTAGGGACTTGTGTTTGGTATGATAAATCTCACCAGCTTCAGTTTCTGTTCCATGGTGAGGCTCGTGCGCTCCAGGTAGCCATCAAGTGCCCCATTATGCATCCATTTAGAAACAAGAGCAGGTAGTTGACCAAAACCGGAGACCGTGCCGTAGAGAATGAGAACATGCGCATGCCTCAGTTTGATCCATACGGCTACTTCGCGGCGAAGTCTCTGAGAGCGGACATTCAATGCACTTCACATTACAGAAAATTTGTTAGTATACCCTTTTCGCTTTTTTTACGGCTTGTTCATTGCGTATGTCCGCTATCCTTATAGTTTTGACAGCAACCTGTCCAACAAATATTAGTTGGCAAGATTCGCAGGGTAACATTATATGTACCTCAGTAGAGGTTGCCGGATCGATGATCATTGAGCACCTCCAGATATCGCCCAAGCCACCGGATGACGTAGCATGATCTAATTGCTTCCTGATGGCAGTAGACGGAATGGCAAATGGGTCCGCATCGAAGGCCACTCTGAGTCCGTGCCTTGTGTTTTGATATCTGCAGTTTACTATCAAGAAATTTGTACTTACGGCTGTACTTCATTTGTACCAGGGGTAACCGACTGTGGTATAGTCACCGCTCCACTGTTATCTCGTGAGGAAGTGACTCATAACTCAGAGCTGCGTGAAATACTTGCGGTGCAAGATTTTCATGGACAGTCTTGGATGGTATAGGAAGATCGAACTGCACCTGGACATGTGGTGCAGATGTTTGAAATGATGCATCTCTGTAGCATGCATGTTCAGTGCTGTCCATCATGATATGGTGATTAGGCATACGGATGCGGAGTAGTGATATTGGATACCGGCACTGGTACAACTCTGGGTGTGATTATCGTTGACGGGCGGCTGTCATAACATAAGAGATCATTTCTTCATGATCCTCGGTTGAAAGCTCACGTTGTGGAATTTGCGGAGGCGGCAGTGTTGTCTACAGAATTGCCATTGGCATTTTCGATCTGTCAACATAATGGCAAGGTCAGTGATTGAATCTAATGACCGAGACGATTAATGCCCCACAATCTGAGTCTGCCGTTGGGGCTTTTGAAATAATGACGCGCAACAACCCATGGTAATGAGCTTTCTATTAGTGCAAATGGAAGTCTGCGTTGCGCTGAATCGAAGGGTCAGCAGGAATGAGCAGGTCTAAGAACAGCTGACCGCGCCTATTAAATAGAATTGTGAAGCCCCCATACCCACCAACTAAATTTACAAAGCGCCTGAGTGTGTGGAAGAAATTAGCGCTTAAACCGCATGCGGCGATCGAAAAACGGTCGAAAGCACTGGCAATTGCATGCCTAAACTGCGTTGTTCACGACATCTACTATACCGGTGCGATGGATGGCCTCATCCAAACTTCATCATGATCCAGTCACTAATAAGTATGTCCCTGGAGCATCTTCGATTGATCCTATGAGGCCTGTGGTAGATTCCATCAATCAATTTGAACCTCAATTGCAGGTTCGGTTCGAGTGAGGTTGCACCGGAAACCGTTCATTCTGGGCGCAAGCCACAGCAAAAACGTTTCGAGATCGAATTGACGAAAGGAGTAAAAACTTGAACTCAGGACACATTGTTCACGTCATTTACTAGTGGTATTGAATATGCAGGACGGACGTTATTATTTGCTGGAGATATGTAGTCTAAGTGGTAGTGAAATGAAACCGGGATGCGGTACATGTGAGTGGGAAGCAAGCAAGTCAACAGACAGACCGGACCATGATGCACGCTGCTGTGAACTGTTGTACGTGCATCATCGCATTCAGAACCAGTCACCGCATTTTGAGTTACTCCTCGGATCCGGAGTGGATGAATTCCAAGATTCGGTTACAGTGGAGCAGGGTCAAGCTGCCACCTGAGGCTGTAATCTGTGTTCTTCGATCGAGACCTACAATCAAGTTATCGCTGTGCTCACGACTCACGAGTTCCTCTAAGTGACACTCCTAGATGAATGGAATGAGTTGAGCATGGTCGTTTGCCGACTCGCAATTGTGGGTAGTGTATTGGTAAATTCAAATTGAACTATGTCCCTGTGCCAGTGGATGCTTGTGGATGTCCTGTGTAAGGTATCTGGGTTTCAAATCTCTTTGGATCAATGCAACATGAGAAGAAGCGTGTCCGACGACGATGACGACTAGTGCAACGGTTCAACGTCTAGGTCTGTTATTCATAACCGTCTTTCTCCCCCTCCCACACCTCAACTGAAAATACCGTGTCTGCTCACTGAGTCACTGACTATTACAAGCAGATATGCAAATGTCGGATTCGGGCTCTGACGCGGAAATGGAGGTCGATGAGGTGAATCAGAAGCTCCAGGACGAAAACGATGATAATGAAGGAGAGGAGGAGAAACTAGAGCCTGAGGACGAGGAGGAAGAAGCTGAAGCTGAACAAGAGGTGTGTCGATATCATCTACTTCTGGTTATTAGCATACTGATTTTATGCGCTCAGGATGCTCCAGAGTCTGAGGAGGCTTCACCTCCTCCGTCTCCTCCCAAGCAGCCCCGTCTTAAGATCAAACTCAAGCTACCGAGCGTGCCCAGCACTGAAGATACTGCATCGCGTGGGCATTCTGGTGGTGTGTTCTGCGTGGTCTCTCCTCGCGCGCGCGACTGATTGTTGGGCGTATGACGCGTAGATATCAACGTAGAGCCAGAAGATGAAGATGACGAAGGGGAGGCGGTGGGCTCCACGCGCCCGATGACTTCCCGCCAAGCGGTTCTCGCGAGTGTTGTAGGCTCTTCGCATGTTTCTCTATGTGTGTTCCCTTGTTATTTGCTTCTTTATTCTCTCTTCGAGTTCCTAAACCTCGTCATTTCTCTGACGGATTGTTGTGTTCGTATCCCCATATGTTGCCATTTTTACTCATTTCATCTTCCTAGCTGCTGAACGCTAACCTTCATTGACGACCACTGGCGAATCCTCTCGAAAGAAGACACAGCTTACAGAGCGAGCTCGCACTTCGACGCGAAGAGACAGCACGAAAAGGTCACAATCTCACTGAGAAAAAGTCCAGGACGAAAAGGTTCGTCGGTTATATTTACTACATGTAGAGGTAATTGAACATTTTTCGTCACTTCACGCGCCATCAAATGAATATCCGGCATTCTATTTGACATCCCCTGCTGTGTACAACTCCACCCCTGCAGGCAGAGACTATCAACCGCCTCCTCAAAAAGCAGTTCAAGTCTAAGCCAAGCGCAGCGCGCTCTCCACCGCGGAGGCCAGTGCATCTGAAGGTGAGCGTGAGGTCGAGCAAGAGGAGGAGGTCGTCCTACTGACTCCTTGGCGGTGGGTGTCCAGTACACCACCTTTGGCGGATTTGTCTACTATGTCACAGAACGATGTTGCTCAGGGCAAGATGCACCTCACATTAGGCGTGCCCATTTCTGTCCTTTTCGGCACTTTGCTAGCTAGCGCTACAGCCACCTCTGCCGAAAGAGAAACCACAGTGTGACGTCCCTGGATGCACCGAAACATGAAAATACCGCCTAGTACGCGATTGGGTCCGCGGGGCATGTGGTCTCACGCACCTAAAGGTTCAGGGATGGAGGTCGCGTGATCAGGAGTCTTACGGCTGTCTATCTTACGGCACTTTAGGAGGTCCGCGCATTTTGTCTTGTAACGTCACTTCAGGACTCACGATTTTCAAGGTGTAGATCGTCGCCATTTGCAACTTGCTCTCGCAGTTACTTGTTAAGCTTACTCACTGTACTATGGATAATGGCGCTTTCTCTTAGTTTGTATGATTTTTAGGCGTTAAAATTTTGCAACGGTAGTTGTCTCTTCGTGGAGATTATCCCCTTGGAGGTCCCGTTGATTGAACTTGGGACCAGTCCAAAAATGACTTTACTTCACCCTCCATGAAGCGAACAGTGATTAACCGGGGAACATCACATCAGCCCATGGGTTCGCAGACTTTGCGGTACGATGAAATCGCGAGTCACTACAAAGCAGATCACTGCTTATTGTTTGTTCCACCACGGTATCGATATAAAACAGGAGTGCATGCAAACTACACACATCAGAACGATATGGCTCGGGCTGCCAGCTCATCGATGGACACTGATTCAGTTGTTAGCTCTTCCGATGCGACCGAGGATGACTTGAAAGCTAAAGTTACATTATTTTGCTGACCGTCAGACTCATTCTGTCCTTAGCTTGCGTACATTCTTCTGACCTCCGTCCCCATTAACATTTTCGTTTGGTGATGAATCCCGACAGTTTTTGTCTGTCTGTCAAGAATCTAGGTTCTGAGACGACCCCCGCGAGGCGTGAAGATGAATCCCTTTTCATGGACAGACTACCACATAAAAAGGAGTTTTCGGGGCAACGACTGGGCCTAGTTAAGATGGACCTCCAAAGATCTATGCACCGCAAAAATGTTGTTAGCAGGTTTCGAGCCAACTCCAACTTGAAGAGAAACAGATTGTGACTCTGTTGTGGTAGCCACTTGGCTAACACCAGTTAGATGGATCTCCGAGGAAACCATCCATGAGTTAATGTTAAGGCGTGTTCCGATAGAGAAAAAACTGTGTTCAGCAGGTTACTATCAGATTCATGCACAGTTCATCTCGAGAGTAACAGATTTTCAATCTGGTAGCCACTTGGCTAAGACCAGTTAAGATGAGCCCCTGAGGAAACCGTCCATGAGTGAATGTCAAGGTGCATTGTGATAGAAAAAAAAACTATCATGCAGCAGGTTTTAAACCTGCACAGTCCGAGAGAAACAGATTTCAATTCTGTTGTAGTAACCACTTGGCTAAGACCAGATGGGATGTACCTCCGACAAACCATCCATGAGTGGATATCAAGGTGTAGTATTTGGATAGAAAAAACCTCATCGTCGGCAGGTTTCGAACCTGCGCGGTCCAACAGAAACAGATTTCAATTCTGTTGTGATAACATCTTCAAAGCACTTTGGCCAGAACGCTTCCGAAGTTGAGATGAACCGCCGAAGAAATGTCCGAAGGTCAAGAGGGAAAATCAATTATTGGCACACTTACCACTTGGCTGGTCAAGATGGACGGAAGAACAACAATAGAATCACATGGGGTTTGCCAACGCAAAATGAAATAAAAGACTAGTTTGCGTTTATGTAAACAGACTTAGACTACGGCTTAAACCACACATGCGGGGAATTCAGACACGTCTGATCTCAACTAAACTCCATATCATATGAGTTCGGATTCGGTCATTTTCATGTTCGCTGGGTCACATCAATTAATCGAGTTTAACTTTATTTACACCAGGGTAATTGGACGAGCGTGCTCCTCAGCAGCCTTATACTTCGGGTCTTCCCGAAGAGATTACCTTTGTTTAGGGCCAGTCCCTTTGCCACCTTTGACCGATGCCCTGTGCATCTCCCAGCATGTCGTCCATGCCTCTTTTTAGGGCCAGTCCCTTTGCCACCTTTGGTCAATGCCCTGAGCATCTCTCGACGTATTATTCATGCCTTCTTTCGGGCCAGTCCCGTTGCCACCTTTGGCCGATGCCTCTGTGCATCATTCGGCATGACTAATATGTCTTAGGCGATCCTCATTGCCACCTCCTTTAGTGGAGTTAACAGTCTATGTCTAGCGAGACTGGGTGTAGCGGAGTTCCTTACCTCTTCTCACTCGAATTACTTGTCTCGCTAGGTACGCTGTTTTTTCAGTCTTGAGTTTTCAAACTCTGGGTGTTCTCCTGAAGAGGGGTTAGACGAAAGGGTAGGAGCGGATGCGCACTAATAATACATCGAAGTTCTTCTCATGTCTGACAATGCCAACGGATCC